>NC_057805.1:176629278-176629543 GCF_018294505.1 Triticum aestivum | reverse complement strand
GGGGGTGGGTGGCTGGGTGCTACACGTCCGTCCGACACACGCGACCACCCCGACAGGACTATGCTTCGCTGCCTTAAGGCACCTGCCTTTGTGTCCATGACATGTGGGCCCAACAGGTGGCTGGCCCACATGTGAGTGACCCAAAGGCAGTTGCCTTTAAGGCACCGAAGCAGCGTCCACCCCGACACGACCCTGGTCTGCCTGGTGCGCCTACATTTGAGAATGCAAACGAATCTTCTTTCATTTGCAAACGAATCTGTATGTA
>NC_057805.1:176616660-176629083 GCF_018294505.1 Triticum aestivum | reverse complement strand
ATTTCAATCCGAAATGTGGAAGCACGAACTTATATTGTCGTCGTCCTTTTTTTGGGGGGGAGGGGGTGGGTGGCTGGGTGCTACACGTCCGTCCGACACACGCGACCACCCCGACAGGACTATGCTTCGCTGCCTTAAGGCACCGAAGCAGCGTCCACCCCGACACGACCCTGGTCTGCCTGGTGCGCCTACATTTGAGAATGCAAACGAATCTTCTTTCATTTGCAAACGAATCTGTATGTATTACCATGCCCGTGTTTTCCTTGCAATAATTAGTCATTCGAAACGAGATACTCCATCCATTCACTTTTGTAAGTCGTTTCAGACAACTTAAAATGAACTGTTTTGCACATTGTCTGAAATATCTTCAAGGTCTTATAAAAGTGAACGGAGGGAGTACTATAAATTAATTAATGAGGAGTTATTTAAAAAAAATCAAAACGGTACCCACGCTAACGTGGATTAGAGTGTGTGTCACATAATTAGTTATTTGAATTAGAGTGTGTGTCACGTAGCGATCTCCAATTCTAACGTGGATTTCGCATTTCACTATATCCACGCTACATTTTTAATACAAATTCATATGTATATGATGAACACCATGGTAGTGAGAAAACTTTTGGATGGATTCAAACATATGACCTACAAAATAGCACAACAAACTGAGTCAATGTCAACTTTTCGAAACTTAGTATGGCACGAATTCGAAATAATTACCCGTATGCCTGGTCCTCGGTTCAAATCTTACAATGTACGCCAAATTGAAACATCGATATTAAGTCTCGTACTATGTACATTCAAATGTTGTTTTTAGCCCCCCCGGCACAAACGCTACATACTTCCTGTATCAGTCAATCTTCCTCTCCTAACCACCTTAGGAAGCTATCGGTTTCCAACACACGTTCATTCTTTCTCTCCATGTTTCGATCTCTAAGTCTCTCAACTACACAACCCCTTTTTCCACTCTGTTACCAAATGTATTTACCTCACACACCCGCCATAGCACCCCATGCCGAGCTCTCCCTCTCCCCCCTCTCCCTCTCACCCTCTCGCGCTAAATACATGCATTGCCTATCTAGCCACACAACCTCTCGTGCGCACGCACGCACATTGTATATCTAGGTCACTCCCTCGAGACTGTCTCACTATTTCTTCCGCACGGCGGGCCACACACGCTCAATCTCGCTCTCTTTATCTGAGTCTCATTTAACCTCGTTTTCTTTCACACACAAATGATATATCTCCCTGTTCGGGCCTCGATCGACACACTCTATACTCTCTCACGCAGATTGTCTATCTAGGTCAGTCCATCCAAGCCGCCGCCACTCTTTCGACCTCATGGTGGGCCTCGCTCACTCAATCTCTCTCTCTCTCTCTCTCTCCGTATGTCTCAATTGACCTCGCTCTTTCTTGGACAAAAATGATATATCACCATGTTTGAGCCCAATTCGACCTATTCACATTGTATACTCTATCACGCACATCGTCTATCTAGGTCACTCTCTCCAACCCGTCTCACTCTTTCGATCGCACGGCGACCCTATGTGATCGGTTGACCATGCTTCCTCCCATGCAGAAAATATATCTACATGTCTGTGACTGGATCATCTCTCAAGCTCTATCTTACAGCCCTCACCCTTGCCAAAAAGCTCAATCGGACAACATCTCTCCAGAGCATATATATTTTTTCAATGAATGTCGGACCACACTCACTTTGCCTCTCTATCTATATGTCTCTCGATTGACCTCGCTTTCTCACACCATATCTTCCACGTGTTGAAGCTACTACCTCTCCATCCCTCACAAAGCCGGAGCTATTTACATTGCGAGCGGCACTCCAACCTTGGATTAATTTGTGTAGGCATTTATTCCGGTCGGTTTTGATTGTATTTTCGTAGCATTCGGCCCACAACTACTCCGAACACCGTTGCAACCCACGCAACTCCCCTAGTTGATTTCCCTCTGGCTCGGTCATCGCTATCTCGCATGTCCTTGCTCGCCTTCAATGTCGCACCATGGTATTATTGAAAAAACTATGTTGTTCTCTTTAATTATTATAAATAAGCTACAAAACTAAACACGGATAGTCCACTTGGAATGGAACAAATTTCGACCCACAAATTAAAGTGCTACAAACTACACACCGAGGGGCCCACATGTGATGAAACAAATTTGGACCCATATACAAATAAAAAAATAAAGGACGAGGATCGAACATGCGACCGGGCCTTCAAGCCGCACGTCAATAGGCAACATACGTAGAATAGCAATGTTTCTTGCACCCCCTTTGTTCACATAATGTTTTTATATTACCACAGCCTAATTAATAGATAACATGTAATATTATTTTTAGTACTATTAGCCTTCACTTACTGGTGGGTTCCATGTGTTCTCTCTTTCTCTCTCCTCCCCTTCAGCGTTTAGACGCACGGGCAAACAGGAAGAACTCGCGGGCGATGTTGCCGTTGACCATATCTGGACGCGTTCACAACTCACGGCACCCGTTTCACGTACTAGCAACACTAGTCAGTGTGTACGTGCAATGCACGTTAATTTGGAAGTATATTAAGTGCATGCGGATATTAACTACTAGGATATTATTTGCGTGTTTTCATGTGATTAGCACTATTTTTGGCATGAAATTAACTGCACGCTAAACGTGTTGAGCGCTCGACATTGAAGGAGTCTAGGTCGTTGGATGACAAGGAATACATGTGGCTTGATGACGTTTTATATTTAATTTGATACGGCTCTAGCAGAACATTCAATCGATCAAACCGTACATTTCGTTCAGTCTGACTCCGACTTTAAATTATACGACGATCGATATAAAATAAACGGAAATGATAAATGTTCGGATTTTAAGCATGGCAATCCGAACGTTTTTCATGGCAAATTTAGATTACGCAGCGGCGGCGGGGGCGTCTCGCGGTGGGAAGCGGCTCCTCTGCCGTGCTCCGTGTGTCGTCGGGCCACTGACCGACGGCAACGGCGGCGTCTTGCGCCGTTGTTGGAGTACTCCTGGTCATTGGCCTAGCTTCAAGGAAGGCCAAAATGTTCTGGACTTCGGAGCGAGTCAACTGGCGGGAGGAGGCGACTGGCGTTGGTGCAAGGAAGGGGTCGACGGCGGCCATCCATGCCGCTGAGGGGGGCCCTGGCACCCGCGCGGGGACAGACGCTGTCAATGGTGTGGCGGAGACATTCGTGTGCACGGGCACCGGCACGGGAGCCCACATCAGTGCACGCGCAGGCGCATGCGCTGGCAGGTGCACGGGCACCGGCACGGGCGTGCGCGTCAGTGCACGTGCAGGCGCATGCGCTGGTAGGTG
Organism: Triticum aestivum; assembly: GCF_018294505.1. Lineage (NCBI taxonomy): Eukaryota > Viridiplantae > Streptophyta > Magnoliopsida > Poales > Poaceae > Triticum > Triticum aestivum. Next base: position 176,625,754 of record NC_057805.1, on the reverse strand, counting down.
CACGGGCGCGTGAAAGTCGGCGGGGACCTCGTGGAACCCCGTGGGATCAAGCTCGGCAACAATGTGCGGCTCCCAGCCCATCAATGCCACGGGGATGGGCACTGGCGTAGTCGGGGCGACGGGAGCCGGAACGGGAGCGGGGACAGGCGCTGTGTCTTCCTACAAGGCTAGTTCAAGCTCGTCCCAAAGCGCCTTATGTTCTTGAGACTCCGGCTGGGTGTCTTCCTCAGGAAACTGGAACACTAAGGGCAGACCATCGTGATGCGGCATGGCGTACGTTTAGGTCAGGCTAGTTGGAGGTAGACGACAGGAGAATCGGAGAGGAAGAGAGAGGATTGTAGCGATACCGGGTAGTGCGGGGTTGATTTGAAACTGCGGCGCCGGCGACATTAAAAGTGGGAGCAGTTGGGACGACGGTGGGCGGTGGAGCCTGGTCGAAGGGCTCGCCTCCCGGTGAGCCTGCACAGCAGTCTGTTCGCACGCCTCCCTGACAGCCGGCGAAGCGGTCTGCTCGCACGCCTCCCGTCGACTCACACGCTTGCTCGGACGGCACCTGCCGATGAGAAGCGGGGACTCGTGGCGCCACGTAAACGCCCATGGCTTCAATAGTGAAAGCGTTCGCCTTAACGTGACAGGTCTTTGTTCCAAAATACCTTGGCTCTTCATTTGTGCAACTTGTCATAAGCAGCTTGTCTCAAATTGAAGAAAAAACTTACGAAGTAATATTTGTGCCATATCACATGACCATGCTTAGTTTCAAGAATTTATGCTCACTTTTGGATTTTCCGAAATTTAAGATCCAGGATTCAAAACAATATCATAACCTGCATCATGCAATAATTTTCAAGCCGTACATCTGTCCTGTTGTATTTCTTAAGAAAGGATCTGGTCAAACATTTTGCTTAGTTAGACTTCAGACAAGTTATATATGCAGAGTAAAAGGATAATCCCTCCGTACCAGTGCATTGCCTGATATATTAACTCAAGTACTAGGCACGAACAAACGGGCTCAATTATGTGCTCATCCTGGTGTAGTGGTAGTAGTACTAGGCAATGCAGTTGACGGGTGACCTTGACGAGCGGCGACCGAGGGAATTGAACCATGCTCGGCACGGTAGGTAACGTTGTCTAGTTACTAAAGCATCCCTCCGTTGTTCATCGGTAGTCATTATGGACCGGGGACATGAGGGGAATTTCCTAGGGCTGGAATTCTGGACGCCAGATATTTCGACATGAAACGCCGAGGCTCGACTGGTTGGGGTTGCCTAATGTGCGTACCACGCACGCCATCGAAGGACACGAGCCCAGTTTTTTTTTAGGATCAACACGAGCCAAGGTCTGGCTGGTACGCCGTTGGGTCCTACCATTCGAGAATATGAAAGGAACCTTTTAAATTGCCAAACGAATCTATGTGTATTACAATACCCGTATTTTCCTTGCAAATACTAATCTCAACATGGTAATTGATTTACGACGAGTTGTTGAATTAGAGTGAGTTTGTGATATAGTGATCTGAACGTGGATTTCACATTTCATGGTATCCCTAGTAAGTTTTCCAATGCAAATTCAAATTTAAAAGATGAACAATATGGAGGTGAGAAAACTTTGTATGTATCAAGCATATGACCACACACACACACAGACACACACGCACGAACACAACAAGAATCCAATAAGTATAGTGCATCTATTTTTCCAAACCATGCATGTATGACACGAATTCAAAAATACTCCTTCTATTACTAAATATTAGTCTTTTAGAGAGTTCAACAAGTGACTACATACGGAGCAAAATGAGTGAATCTAGACTCTAAAATATGTCTATATACATCCGTATGTGCCAGTCCATTTGAAGCCTCTAAAAAGACTAATATTTAGGAACGAAGGGAGTAAAATGTAAGACATCCATGGTCCTCGGTTAAATATTATAAATGAACATGAAACTGAAACATGAATATTAAGTCTAGTACTACAGTACATGCAAATGTTGTGTTTAGGCGGAGCTATGATTGTCGGGGGGTCAACCCCTCGACCTTAGATAAAATTGTGGAGCTCTGTTTAGGGTTGTTTAGATTATATTTGTCCCCACCCTCCCAACCACCGATTGGTTGTGCACCCCCACCCCTCCTCCCCGGGAGAATATCATGTGCCCCCATACCTTAGATGCTATATGCCGATACGAGTTGCTTGGAGCTTGTAGATCTGAGATATAGCAGCTCACATGATGTGTCTTAATATTTTTGCAGGAAACCTTGATAAGTTTGAGAATTGCACACAATTTGTACAAAAAGTACTTAGATGCCCTTTGATCCCATATCCAACGACCTCGAAGCTCGTATCACCGTAGCATCTAAGATGAAGGAGGACATCATATTCTCCTCTATGTAAGAATATCATGTGCTACCACACCTTAGATGCTTTGGTGATACAAGCTCTTCGGAGGCGTTGGATTTGTGACCCAACACCTCCTCGGTGGTTCGAATGGTTTTTTGCAGAAAAGCCCCAAAAGAGTCCGGCCACTGCTTACAAGCACAAAGACTGCTTAGATGCCATTGGATCTCAGATCAAACGACCTCCGAGCTCGTATCACCGTAGCATCCAAGCTGCGATAGCACCTTATGTTTTCTCACACGGGAGAGTATGAGGTGCTCCCGCACCGTAGATTCTATGGTGATACGAGTTCACTGAGATCTAACAGGCCACAGTAGGAGGTTTGAATTTTTTGCAATATACGGCTGATAGAGTTTGGGAAATGCGCAGAAAGTACAAGTACTACGCATGTGCCATCTAATCACTGATCATACGACCTAGATGCTCATATCACCGTAGCGGGTAATTACACTACAGGGAGCACCTAATATGAGCACCGGGGAGCCGTTGGATCGAAGATGCAGCGGCACACACGAGGCCTGAATGTTTTATTTGCAAAAAAAACCTTTGGAGAGTTTGGAAATTGCGCATAATTACAAAGACTACTCCCAAGCCATTGGATCTCACTTCCAATGGTGTAAAAACTCGTATCACCATAGTATCTAAGCTGCGGGGTGGATGTGATATTTATGCCGCTATCATTTTTGTTCGTAAACTCGCAAAATACGTGTAACTCGTGCCGTTACTTGTCTAACCGCGCAAAGTGTTTGTTCAAAAAAACCATCCTACACTGAAATATCGGAACAACACACGGGGGTCCCACTTGTCATTAATCAAATTTGGACCTAAAACTAACAAATCTGAAAGACGAGATTCGAACTGGCAACCTGGACTACAAAGCGTAAGTCGATAGCCTGAAAAAATGAACGGTTGTTGGCTTTGTCCCATAACTTGATTTTATACAGTACTTGCATGGAGTAGAGTAGAGGGAGTGCCTCGTCAACACGTGCATGACCGTTGTCTCACTTACTGGTGGGTCCCAGGTCTGCGATCTCAATCTCTCTTCTCTCCATCGTCTAACCTTTGCACGGGCACACACGAAGAGCGGCGCTAGCTTGCCGTGGTGTTATTATAACTAAAAAAAGCTTGGAAAATAGAAGAATCACCTAGAACAAGAGACGTTGTGGCTGGTCGAGACGGAGCTAACCACATCTATCCTCCGTGCCACATTTGCATGATGAAGCTGTGTGGCTAGTCGGGTGTTTTCGACCGACTGGCTGGGTCCCGAGGTCGAACCATAGGTACTACGTCTGATACAGTATATTCTTACACGCACATTTTTCCTCCGTGCCGAGACGTGGCACACCCTACCGCGCGGTTTCGGGGTCCTCCCGGGTGGTGCACACATATATTCTTCCTAAGGTGGGACGCCCTATCGCGCATTTTCTGGGTCCTCCTCGGTCGTAGCGCCGAAGCAAGTAAATGAGTCGTCAAATCACGAAAGACCACCTTTCCTGCCGAGTACATCAGTGAAGCACAGTGGCTAGCTAGTTGGGCTAGTTCGACCGATTAGCTAGGCCGCCACCACATTTTTTTTCACCCCTTTTTTATCTACTTGCCGGCAGGTAAATTTAAATATCCACCGCGGCGTTGCTCTGGTGTTTGGGTGCGGCAGGATTTTTAATGTTTTGATTGACGGGAGCAGGCACGGCAGGATTTTTAATTTTTTGATTGACGGGAGCAGGCATGGCAACAATTAGTCACGATTACTCCGCCTGTAAAAACCCACTGCTCCCTGATGTGAGAAGTCGTCGACTGGTGTTTTACCGTGGTGAAAACCAAAAGATTCCCCGCTCCCTCCGCCTTCTCGTAGATTGCATTGCCTTTCAGCCGTTTCGCCCCCTTTGCTTCCTCTCCCCATTGCTTCTACCTGGTGCCATGGCGGCATAGCAGATCACGGAGTCCGAGGTGAGGCGCCTGACATAGGAGCTCCATGCCAAGGATGCGGAGCTCAGGGCCAAGGACGTGGAGCTCCATGAGCTCAAGGACGAGAGGAGCGCAGGCGTCCACCACAAAGATGCTCGAGGCGTCGGCGGCGTTGTTGCAGAAAGCGGGAGATACGATAGGCCGTCAGGGGAGCCAGCTGAAGCGCGAGGGGGCCGATCGTGACGAGGTCCAGGATCGCCTCAGCCACTTGGTGAACCAAGTTGCCACGCACGTGTTGCGGCTGCGCGATGCCTACCGTCGTGCCAGCGCGACGATGCCAGCTGTCGGGCTAAACCCGTTCGACCACTCGGTCGATTTCAACGAGCTGCGGCTTCCTGACCTGGTCTCCTTCTTCACCTATATCTCTGAGGAGCTGGGCCGTCTCCGCACGATGGTGGGGGCTGAGTTGGACAAGGAGGGGTTGCGGGCTGCCGTCGCTGTTGTCGGGCGAATCCTTTCAGGGCTCCGTCACTGGAATCCATTCATGCCATTGGACGCCATCTTTGACGAGCTGGCTCCCATCGACCGGGAGCGGGCTCTGGGGGCGGTTGCACCCTGCATCACCAACATCGTGCGCCTCGAGAAGCAGAGGGACTTCGTTGGTGTTTAAGCGCCCTCTGCATGGGCATGTCCATGTCTCGGCGCAACATGACCGTTGGATCAAACTCAGACGGTGCAGATCAGTCACTGTAGCACAAAGCGTGTGGGTGTGTTTGGTTGCATTCTCATCTCAATATAGTTGTTTCCCCTTCGTGTATTTTTGTCAACCTACTAGTGTGGACTCATGCACCCTTCATGCACTCTGCCAAACACCCAAAAGTGGGTCGAGAAGGGAACTTTTGCTCCCATCCCGTGCACCCTTCATACACCCTGCCTAACACTATTCGTGCTTCATATGGTTCATGTTTCGTGGAGTACTGTAGCACCGTACTCTCCGTGCGCTATGGACCTAGTTCTGTTGACATTCATCTCACCGTTCATTCTCGACCGGACAGTCGAAAAAGAGGTACTATGTTACATATAGGAGTAGTTGACATGCGCACAACATCATTTGTTATCCTCATATCTTACTACACTAGCAACAAGATTGTGTAGTACTGACATATGAACCACTGCACATGCCTAGTAGTAGGAGCACTGCGTATGTTCAAGTGGCTGCCGTGTTTCGCACTCCTCCATCGTAAGAGGGGAAACGCTTGCTGTAATCATTTTTTTCTTCAGAAAAACGGTGGACACGCTCTACCGTGCAGATCCTCCTCCAGCCATGCACTAAATTACTCACTTTCGCCGACGTGTCGGACAGCCAGCACCTGTGTAACGCCCACGATGCGGCTATATCTCCCACGTGTCGAGGCACGACTTAGAGGCATAACCGCATTGTGGTTTTGTCGCAAGAAGGGTCATCTTCACACAATCCCATGTAATGAACAAGAATGGGATAACGAGAGTTGGCTTACAGTCGCCACTTCACACAATACATGAATATAATTCATACATCATCCAAAATCCACACATAGACCGACTATGGTCAAATCCAAATGAAAATAAGATAACCCCAATTGCTAGATCCCCGATTGTCCCAACTGGGCTCCACTACTGATCATCAGGAAAAGAAACATAGTAACGACCACGTTCCTCGTCGAACTCCCACTTGAGCTCGGTTGCATCATCTGCACTGGCATCGTCGGCACCTGCAACTATTTTGGTAGAATCTGTGAGTCACGAGGACTCAGCAATCTCACACCCGCGAGATCAAGACTATTTTAGCTTATAGGAAAGGATGGTGTAATGAGGTGGAGCTGCAGCAAGCACTAAGCATATATGGTGGCTAACATACGCAAATGAGAGCGAGAAGAGAAGCAACACAACGGTCGCGAAGCTAGAATGATCAAGAAGTGATCCTGAAACTACATATGTTCATGCATAACTCAAACCGTGTTCACTTCCCGGACTCCGCCGAGAAGAGACCATCACGGCTACACTCATGGTTGATGTATTTTAATTAAGTCAAGTGACAAGTTCTCTACAACCGGACATTAACAAATTCCCATCTGCCTCATAACCGCGGACAAGGCTTTCGAAAGATAATACCCTGCAGGGGTGTCCCAACTTAGCCCATTATAAGCTCTCACGGTCAACGAAGGATAAACCTTCTCCCAGGAAGACCCGATCAGTCTCAGAATCCCAGTTTACAAGACATTTCGACAATGGTAAAACAAGACCAGCAAAGCCACCCGAATGTGCCGACAAATCCCGATAGGAGCTGCACATATCTCGTTCTCAGGGCACACCGGATGGGCAAGACGTCGGGTTGGCATAGACCCTGGTTGCCCAGGGGGCGCCGGACATCGCCCAGTTTGGGGCAGCACTCGAAGGAGCACTGGTCCGGGGTTTTAAAATAAAGATGACCCTCGGGCTCGCGAAAACCCAAGGGAAAAAGGCTTAGGTGGCAAATGGTAAAACCAAGGTTGGGCCTTGCTGCAAGAGTTTGATTCAAGGCGAACTGTCAAGGGGGTCCCATAAATCACCCAACCGCGTAAGGAACGCAAACTCAAGGAACATAATACCGGTATGACGGAAACTATGGAGGCAAGAGTGGAACAAAACACCAGGCATACGGCCGAGCCTTCCACCCTTTACCAAATATATAGATGCATTAATTAAATAAGAGATATTGTGATATTCCAAAATATCCATGTTCCAACATGGAACCAACTTCACCTTCACCTGCAACTAGCAACGCTATAAGAAGGGCTGAGCAAAAGCGGTAACTTAGCCAAACAACGGTTTGCTAGGAAAGGATGGTTAGAGGCTTGACATGGCAATATGGGAGGCATGATATAGCAAGTGGTAGGTAGCGCAGCATCGCAATAGAACGAACAACTAGCAAAGCAAAGATAGAAGTGATTTCGAGGGTATGGTCATCTTGCCTGCAAGGTTCTCAGAGTTGTCGAAAGCTTGATCCTCGTAAGCGTACTCAACAGGTTCCTCGTTCACGAACTCGTCTCCCGGCTCTACCCACAGCAAGAATACAAGCAATGGAACCACAATCAATCACGGGAAATGCACAAACAACATGATGCAATACATGAATGATATGCGAGATATGATATGCGATGCATATGTGTGCTCCGGAAGAAAAAGAATGAACAAGGCAGTAACTTGGCAAACCAAGGATGCCACTGGAAAGATGAGATGATTTCGGTCGAAATCGATATAAAGATCACCGGAAACGGATGCACGGTTTGCAAATGGCAAGCAAAACAAGAATGACACGATTCTGCGATTAACAGCATGATAGCACTTAGAATACATCAAGTAACTATGCTACGGCACCCAAACATAGAAACAAACCTTATGAAGGTAATCTACAGGAGATGCTTGACAAAAGATGAACACTGAGCTATGGGTAGATCACACCATAACAGGTTTAAACAAGCATGGTAAAAGTGCAAAAGATAACAGGATCACAGACTTGGTGAAATTACTGGACATGGCTGTAACAGCATCAGGTAGCCACGTTCAAAGCAAGCAATCAATATGCTACAGGAACTTAACATAGCAAAACAAGGCATGGCATGAATCTACTAAATGCATTGAAAAAAAGTCCCTTACTGAGCATGAGCCAAAAAGGATCAGAAGATATGATGGCACCCATGTAAACATAGCAAGTTTCGTTAACAGGTTTCAGACACTGCAGAAAACAGAGCATGGCAGTAACAGCATTATGAAGGCATCTTGGTGAGCCTGATTCACTCATCACAAAGGAATGCATGACAAAAACAGCATACCTACAGTAAGATGGCATGTTTATGAAGCTATCCATGGCAAGATCAAATACATATCATGAATGGATCAACTACAACAACCTTGGCAAAATTGAATATCATATTAACAATCTGCCAGGAACATTTTATAGGAAAAGTAGAGCAAGATTAAGACATGTTATCGCACTCCATAATTGCAAACAAGGGCATGGACGGATAGAGCACCACTATATCTACAAAACATCCTTACTGAACATACCCAAAAGAAGCATGGATATCTCTGTAGACACATGGATACGTGACAACAAAATAACAGCAGTAACAGACCTGGTGAAAATCCAAAGTCCCTGAAAACAGAAACATCACGAAGCCTAGTTTGCATGCTTGTGCTAGTCACCAAATAGATCACAAAAATACATGGCATAAACCTCTGTAAAGATGGCATGGCATAGATCAAAACACCTGTAGAGCTCACGCCCATAAGATGCTCACATCAATTGCAACAAAAATAACAAATCACCAAGTTCTGATAAGTAACAGCAGTAAACATCACATAGCACTCTTGCACCAGAGATTGGGCATCAACATGGACTCAAATGAACATGGCATAATGGAACAAAATGAAGAGCATCTCGAGACGAACATTTCGATATATCATGCATGCAAAACGGAGCAGCATGCACGGAGATATGATGCGCTGAACAGGAGCATATAATGTAAAATATACGGGACAGAAATTCGAAGGGAGGGAGGAGTCAACCTAGACCCGATCTAGGGTTCGTCGGGCTCGCCGGAGACGGAGCTGGCCGGAGAAGAGGCGGCGGCCAGCGTGGAGAGGAGGGAGAGGCGCCGCGGGTCGGGGAAGGTGCCGGAGTGGCGGGCGGCGATGGACGCGGGCGGGGCCGGCGACGAAGGCGCAGGCGTCGGCGCGGGATGGCGGGCTCGAGCGGCACCGGACCCGGGGCGCCCAG
>NC_057805.1:176607730-176616276 GCF_018294505.1 Triticum aestivum | reverse complement strand
GAGACGGACGGCGGGGGAAGCGGAGGCGCGCGCGGGTCCCCGGGCGGCGTATGGGCTCGGGCGGGCCCGACTCGGGCTCACCGGGCTGCGGGCGACGGGTGGCGGCGGAGACAGGTGGCGCGATCTGATTGGAGCGGGCATGGCGGCGGAAAGATCCAGCGCGGGGCGGACGCGTCCGGCGGCGGAGAGGGAGCGGGTTAGGGTTTGATCTGTGCGAAAAATCCGACGGGGTTCACTTATTTATAGCTAGAGGGAGCTAGGAGACTCCAAATGGAGTGCGGTTTTCGCCCACACGATCGTGATCGAACGACCGAGAGCATGGAGGGGACTTAGGTGGGGTTTGGGCTGTTAGGGGGGTTTTTTCTGCAACACACAAAAGGACTTTGCGGTTACCCGGTTAACCGTTGGAGCATCAAACGACCTCCAAATGGAACGAAACTTGACAGGTGGTCTACCGGTGGTATACCAAGGCCACTTGGCAAACCTCGGTCCATTCCAAGAACATTCAACACCCGCTCACGAAAAGAAAACAAGAGGGGTGCGCCGGTGCATGTGGGAGTGCCGGATTGCAAAACGGACAACGGGGAAAATGCTCGGATGCATGAGACGGACACGTATGCAAATGAGATGCGCATGATGACATGATATGAGATGCATGACATGACCAAAATGGAAAACGAAAAAAAACCCATCCACGGAGGGAAAATCATAACACATAGCCAAAAATGGCAAGAGTTGGAGTTACACATATGGAAAGTTACATCCAGGGTGTTACAACACTCCACCACTACGAGAGGATCTCGTCCCGAGATTTAGGATGGCACCGGAGAGAAACGGAAGAGGAAAAGGTAAAACAAAGTTGCTTCTTTGACAAACGAGTGAAACCAAAGAACCTTGAGAGGTTAAACAATTTTTAGAAAATAATACAATGGAAATGAACGAGATTACAAACACTCCGTTAGAAAAGGAGAACAAGGAACATTATGAGAACCTTGTGGGTTGAAAGTCATGAAACAAGGGCTTAACGAACCAAAAGAATATGAAACCACACCGATATAACGAGATAGCCAAGGAACAAGAATGACATAATTTTGACAGCACTCCGGTTGAAAAAGAGAAGGAAACTTGATAAGATGAAAAGAAATTGAAGATATGACACCACACTCTGGTTAAATGGATAAGCAAGGAAAGAAGATGATCTTGACAAAACGAGAAGAAGGGTCGAAGAGAGCGATATCACAATGCCTCCGGTAGAAATGAAAGAATGCAATGAAAAGAACGGAGAAGAACGGAGTTGTTGAAAAATCAGCAAAGAAAGGATATGATCTTCGTGGGCTTATGGAGATATCTCAAAACTTGAGGTGAAATTGTGCCACTAACGAAAACAATTGTTTGCTTGAGATCAACGAAGAGATGAAAACTTCTCTCGCCGAGAGGATAGGAGAAAACTTGGATCATTGATGAGCACCACAATAGCAACATTCCTTAGTGAAGGCTTTAGGTGAAATATAACCCAAGATAACTCCAATGAAGAAACGATGGGTTTAAATATCTCATTCTTGATAACTTATGAATCATGAAACATGAAGAAAATTACCAAGAATGACATAACACCACCTCAAAAGATAAGAGAGAAAGAATTGCACTTTGGAATGCAGGAAGAAAAATATTTGAGCTCTTCCAACAAGAATCTTGAGAACACTTCGAGAATGAATTAAATCCTTGATGAACCACCATGAAAAAAAAACTCCATGAAGAACTCCGGTAATAAAAGGATGATAGAAAGAAAGAGAAGTTGAAAACACCAGGTGAAGCCTTGCAGTGATAAGATGAAGCTTTGAAATGATATAACCGAGAAAACTTGGAACTCCGGAAAGAAAGATGAACAAATGAAATCAAGAATTTTGATGAACCTCCGGAATAAGGAATTGAATTTACTTGATGAAACAAGAATAAGAATTACATTATGCTCATCCTTCACCAATTAATTGATGACAAGTAATGGATTTGTCATACTACTTATTCTCATAGAAAGGATTAAGATAGATATGGCGCAAACTTGGTAAGGTCTTGATGGAACCACCGGTAGGATTTGGAAACAACGAATGAATTGATATGATAACGAAGGAATAGAAATCTTGAACGAACCACCGTAAGAATTGAAAATGAACGAAGAAAAGATAAAGAAACATCGGGAAGAATTAGAAAATGAACGAAGATACTTGAGAGAATTTAGATACAAGTGAACGCAGAGATCCCGAGCTGACTAGATAATACTTGAATGATGCACTGGAAGAATTCGAGAACGAGAGTTGAAAGCTGAGAATGAATAATTCTGAGATGATGAGTTCCAGAGAGTCAAACTGAAAAGACTCCTGAATTGCTCCGGATGGGTGAAAAGAATTCTCACACTCAAAACAATTATGAGAGGACGGCAACAAGTTAGAACCATGAATCTTCAAGAGAGTGGACAAGATTTAGGAGAAATCCTTCTTTGGTCTTCAAATGTTGAGAATGATGATGAGAACCACCATGAACTATTGAGGCACTTCGGAACAATTTAGAATGGAAAAGTTGAATCAACGATGAAAGAATTTGGAAGATCTTGGACAAAGGCATATGACTGATGAAATTCATTCTTACGTCAAACTTTTAAATGAATTTGAGAATAGCTTCGGGAAAATTAGAAGAGTCAGGTAAGATCCTGGGAAAAGACCTGTGGGATAGGGCCCACTCAAAAGATACACCATTGAACGATTTAAAAGAGAGATTGCGACGGTTCAATTAAATGGCTTGAATAAGGTAAGACCTCGAAATAGCTAGAAAGGATTAAGAATAGAAACAAGAATCCTCTGGGATACCTTCAGCACTCCAGATAAACATGAATAGCAAGAGGTGGAAGATTAAGAGGTGCACCGGCATGAGGAAACATTTGAAACGATGAAAGGATATGATCAACACCGAAAGCTTGCATTGAAACCACCGAGGAAAATAAGAGAACAAAGAATGATAAACTTGAAGCTTCGTTAGTATCTTCATGGGAAATCACCGGATAAGAACATTGACGGAAAAGAATGGAGAGACTTCCCATCTATAAGATGGATACTTGATTAAGAAATCTTAGTCCTTGAAGAAAAAGGGTGGGAGGGCGGGAAAACAAAGGCAACTTGGGCAGATGGAATGGATACCGTTGAGAAAACTTAGAATTGATCTTGCGAATGTTGGGATGACTGGATGCACTTGAAGAGAAGCACGCCGGTTGGAAAGAATTGGGATGACAATCTCGATGATCAAGAAGGATTGGTATTCACATAGAAGTATGAGAACACTGCTTAGGAAAGGTAGGGAATCAACACCTGACAATGAAGCAACTCGAATACCACAACTTAAAACAAAACAAAGGATTGGCTTGCAGAATAAGCCAGAACAAACATATGATAGAGATTTCGTCCGAAGTTTTCGTGGTGGGGCCCAACGGGCTCGGTCGTATAGCACCATCATGTACAAGGCAGTGCACATGACATACGAAGCGTCCCCGAGTCGGCATAGCCAAGGACTCTTTAAGACACTACGAGACCACTGTCAAACCAACCGTGGAAAGGCGGACCACTAGACGTCGAACCCCAATCTCATCTCATGCATCTGTCGGAAAGATATCCTAGGAGCTACTTGAATTCCCACTTATAAACTCCCGAAACATTCTGGTTATGCAATCAGGTGTTGGGGATACAGGGGACACAATATATCTCACCCAAACTAACAATACCTAGATCCAGCTGTATCCATCCTTCAACACATAACCAAGAAACCTTTGGAAATCATTTACCTCAACCTTCGAAAATCATCCGTTATACGAGTTATGGCAATACTCCCGAACTCCCGCCCCAGTACTGGGTGGCGTCGAGGTGATCTCACCAACAACTGCATAAAAGAGATTTTCGATGTCGGTGAAACTCAGGTATTCCAGAACTGCAACGATAAAATTGTGACGACAACACCTCGGAGCTCAACTCCTCGGGACACTGCCACAACCCCTAAATGTCAGGAGGCACCAAGAACAATGTTCTCGTCACAAAACCATCGGAACGATTCCAAGATACCCGCGTGATCCTAAATTTTTTTTAGTGAAATTTGAGGAGAGCAGAGTCAAAACTTCTACGTCAGGAGGCCTCACCAGAGCAACGAAGAGACTGAGGAGTAAAAGAATCCTACTCTCCGATATATATAATCCTAAGACTCAATTTGTTTTCTAGACTCAACAATGTCAGCGGTTCGATCAAGAAGGGAGCTCCTAAGTCGGGGATGGCTCTGATTACCAACTTGTAACGCCCACGATGCGGCTATATCTCCCACGTGTCGAGGCACGACTTAGAGGCATAACCGCATTGTGTTTTTGTCGCAAGAAGGATCATCTTCACACAATCCCATGTAATGAACAAAAATGGGATAACGTGAGTTGGCTTACAGTCGCCACTTCACACAATACGTGAATATAATTCATACATCATCCAAAATCCACACATAGACAGACTACGGTCAAATCCAAATGAAAATAAGATAACCCCAATTGCTAGATCCCCGCAACTAGGCTCCACTACTGATCATCAGGAAAAGAAACATAGTAACGACCACGTTCCTCGTCGAACTCCCAGTTGAGCTCGGTTGCATCATCTGCACTGGCATCGTCGGCACCTGCAGCTGTTTTGGTAGAATCTGTGAGTCACGAGGACTCAGCAATCTCACACCCGCGAGATCAAGACTATTTAAGCTTATAGGAAAGGATGGTGTAATGAGGTGGAGCTGCAGCAAGCACTAAGCATATATGGTGGCTAACATACGCAAATGAGAGCGAGAAGAGAAGCAACGCAACGGTCGCGAAGCTAGAATGATCAAGAAGTGATCCTGAAACTACTTACGTTCATGCATAACTCAAGCCGTGTTCACTTCCCGGACTCCGCCGAGAAGAGATCATCACGGCTACACACACGGTTTATGTATTTTAATTAAGTCAAGTGACAAGTTCTCTACAATCGGACATTAACAAATTCCCATCTGCCTCATAACCGCGGGCACGGATTTCGAAAGATATACCCTGCAGGGGTGTCCCAACTTAGCCCATTATAAGCTCTCACGGTCAACGAAGGATAAACCTTCTCCCAGGAAGACCCGATCAGTCTCGGAATCCCGGTTTACAAGACATTTCGACAAGGGATAAATAGATTTATGCCCCTAGTTGTGTCCCACTCGTCTGTTTTACCCCTAATTCCCAAAAGTCACCAGTTCTGTCCAAGTCACTGTGATCCTCTTATGCTTTTGCCCTTTGACCGTTTGACTGTCAGTTTGAAAACTTCATAACTAATTCATACAAAATCAAAAAAATGCAAATAAGATACCTGAATGTTCAGAAAAACATCACCTATATGTCAGTGTCATTTGCATTCATGAAAAAAGTGTTGGAAAGTGCACATCCGAGTTTTAGCTCTTTTGATACCACCATAAATAGTAAACCCTAAAAAAATTCAAAAAAGTTCAAAAAATATGGTGGCAAAGAACGACAAGTGTTCTAAGTGCTTGCCAAGTTTCATGAGGGAACGAAATTCGTGGAAGTCATGGCAAAAAAATAATCTATTTTGGAGAGCTGATTGTTTTTTTTGCCACGGCACCCACGAATGTTATTCCCTGATGAAACTTGGCAGGCACTTAAAACATTTGTCATTCTTTGCCACCAAATTATTTTTGAATTATTTTTGAATTTTTTTAGATTTTAATATTCATGGTGGCAGCATAAGAGCTAAAACTCGGATGAGCACTTTCCAACACTTTTTTCATGAATGCAAATGACACTGACATATAGGTGATGTTTTTCTGAACATTTTGGTATCTTATTTGCATTTTTCTGATTTAGTATGGATTAGTTATGAAGTTTTCAAACTGACGGTCAAACGGTCAAAGGGCAAAAGCATAAGAGGAGCAAAGTGATTTGGACAGAACCAGTGACTTTTGGGAATTAGGGGTAAAACAGACGAGTGGGACACAACTAGGGGCATAAATCTAATTATCCCTTTCGACAATGGTAAAACAAGACAAGCAAAGCCACCCGAATGTGCCGACAAATCCCGATAGGAGCTGCACATATCTCGTTCTCAGGGCACACCGGATGGGCAAGACGTCGGGTTGGCATAGACCCTGGTTGCCCAGGGGGCGCCGGACATCGCCCAGTTTGGGGCAGCACTCGAAGGAGCACTGATCCGGGGGTTTAAAATAAAGATGACCCTCGGGCTCGCGAAAACCCAAGGGAAAAAGGCTTAGGTGGAAAATGGTAAAACCAAGGTTGGGCCTTGCTGGAAGAGTTTGATTCAAGGCGAACTGTCAAGGGGGTCCCATAAATCACCCAACCGCGTAAGGAATGCAAACTCAAGGAACATAATACCGGGATGACGGAAACTAGGGCGGCAAGAGTGGAACAAAACACCAGGCATAAGGCCGAGCCTTCCAACCTTTACCAAATATATAGATGTATTAATTAAATAAGAGATATTGTGATATTCCAAAATATCCATGTTCCAACATGGAACCAACTTCACCTTCACCTGCAACCAGCAACGCTATAAGAAGGGCTGAGCAAAAGCGGTAACTTAGCCAAACAACGGTTTGCTAGGAAAGGATGGTTACAGGCTTGACATGGCAATATGGGAGGCATGATATAGAAAGTGGTAGGTAGCGCAGCATGGCAATAGAACGAACAACTAGCAAAGCAAAGATAGAAGTGATTTCGAGGGTATGGTCATCTCTCGTGCAAGGTTCTCAGAGTTGTCGAAAGCTTGATCCTCGTAAGCGTACTCAACAGGTTCCTCGTTCACGAACTCGTCTCCCGGCTCTGCCCAGAGCAAGAACATAAGCAATGGAACCACAATCAATCACGGGAAATGCACAAACAACATGATGCAATACATGAATGATATGCGAGATATGATATGCGATGCATATGCGTGCTCCGGAAGAAAGAGAATGAACAAGGTAGTAACATGGCAAACCAAGGATGCCACTGGAAAGATGAGATGATTTTGGTCGAAATCGATATAAATATCACCGGAAACGGATGCACGGTTTGCAAATGGCAAGCAAAACAAGAATGACACGATTCTGCGATTAACAGCATGATAGCACTTAGAATACATCAAGTAACTATGCTACGGCACCCCAACATAGCAACAAATCTTATGAAGGTAATCTACAGGAGATTCTTGACAAAAGATGAACACTGAGCTATGGGTAGATCACACCATAACAGGTTTAAACAAGCATGGCAAAAGTGCAAAAGATAACAGGATCACAGACTTGGTGAAATTACTGGACATGGCTGTAACAGCATCAGGTAGCCACGTTCAAAGCAAGCAATCAATATGCTACAGGAACTTAACATAGCAAAACAAGGCATGGGATGAATCTAGTAAATGCATTGAACAAAAGTCCCTTACTGAGCATGAGCCAAAACGGATCAGAAGATATGATGGCACCCATGTAAACATAGCAAGTTTCGTTAACAGGTTTCAGACTATGCAGAAAACAGAGCATGGCAGTAACAGTATTATGAAGGCATCTTGGTGAGCTTGATTCACTCATCACAAAGGAACGCATGACAAAAACAGCATACCTACAGCAAGATGGCATGTTTATGAAGCTATCCATGGCAAGAGCAAATACATATCATGAATGGATCAACTACAACAACCCTGGCCAAATTGAATATCATATTCACAATCTGCCAGGAACATTTTATAGGAAAAGTAGGGCAAGATTAAGACATGTTATCGCACTCCATAATTGCAAACAAGGGCATCGACACATAGAGCACAACTATATCTACAAAACATCCTTACTGAACAGACCCAAAAGAAGCATGGATCTCTCTGTAGACACATGGATACGTGGCAACAAAATAACAGCAGTAACAGACGGTGAAAATCCCAAGTCCCTGAAAACAGAAACATCACGAAGCCTAGTTTGCATGCTTGTGCTAGTCACCACATAGATCACAAAAATATATGGCATAGACTTCTGTATAGATGGCATGGCATAGATCAAAACACCTGTAGAGCTCATGCCCATAAGATGTTCACATCAATTGCAACAAAAATAACAAATCACCAAGTTCTGATAAGTAACACCAGTAAACATCACATAGCACTCTTGCACCAGAGATTGGGGCATCAACATGGACTCAAATGAACATGGCATAATGGAACAAAATGAAGAGCATCTCGAGACGAACATTTTGATATATCATGCATGCAAAACGGAGCAGAATGCACGGAGATATGATGCGATGAACAGGAGCATATAATGTAAAATGTACGGGACTTGGAGAAATTTGGAGGGAGAAGTCAACCTAGACCCGATCTAGGGTTCGTCGGGCTCGCCGGAGACGGAGCTGTCCGGAGAAGAGGCGGCGGCCAGCGTGGAGAGGAGGGAGAGGCGCCGCGGGTCGGGGAAGGTGCCGGAGTGGCGGGCGGCGACGGAGGCGCGGGCGTCGGCGCGGGACGGCG
>NC_057805.1:176576008-176607216 GCF_018294505.1 Triticum aestivum | reverse complement strand
CGCGGGAGGAGGCGGAGGCGCGCGCGGGTCCCCGGGCGGCGTACGGGCTCGGGCAGGCCCGACTCGGGCTCGCCGGGCCGCGGGCGATGGGTGGTGGCGGAGACAGGTGGCGCGGTCTGATTGGAGCGGGCGCGGTGGTGGAAACGTCCGGCGCGGGGCGGACGCGTCCGGCGGTGGAGAGGGAGCGGGTTAGGGTTTGATCTGTGCGAAAAATCCGAGGGGGTTCACTTATTTATAGCTAGAGGGAGCTAGGAGACTCCAAATGGTGTGCGGTTTTCGCCCACACGATCGTGATCGAATGACCGAGAGCATGGAGGGGACTTAGGTGGGTTTTGGGCTGTTAGGGGGGGTTCTACAACACACAAAAGGACTTTGCGGTTACCCGGTTAACCGTTGGAGCATCAAACGACCTCCAAATGGAACGAAACTTGACAGGTGGCCTACCAGTGGTATACCAAGGCCACTTGGCAAACCTCGGTCCATTCCGAGAACATTCAACACTCGCTCACGAAAAGAAAACAAGAGGGGTGCGCCAGTGCATGTGGGAGTGTGCATTGCAAAACGGACAACGGGGAAAATGCTCGGATGCATGAGACGAACACGTATGCAAATGAGATGCGCATGATGACATGATATGAGATGCATGACATGAACAAAATGCAAAACGAAAAAAACAAAACCCAACCACGGAGGGAAAATCATAACACATAGCCGAAAATGGCAAGAGTTGGAGTTACACATATGGAAAGTTACATCCGGGGTGTTACAACCTGGGTCCACCAGCCATGCACTAAATTACTCCTAGTAGAGTGACGGTAGACTACCCCGATCGAACCGCCGCAGTAATGCCCAATGAGCCATCAAATCACAAAACCCCCTCCTTTCCAGCAGTAAGTTGGACGGACGAAGCAACCATCATTTCACTCTTCTCTCTCAGCTTCCTCTCTTGAAGAAAACCCCCACTCGCTTCGCTTCTCCCTCATCTCGTTCCTCCTTTCACTCTTCTCTCTCAGCTTCCTCTCTTGGATGGGCGCCGGAGCACCAGCCGACGTGATGTCTATGGCTCTGGCCAAAACCATCGCGGCTCATGGTATGAAGAAGCGCAAGCACCCCGCCGAGACTACCGCAGACAAGCTCAAAGCCATCGCCCTGTCCAAGCCCCCCTCTCTGGGATCCTTCATTAAGCAAGTCCAGGTAATGTCTCTTGTTGACGATCTTTTTCTCGATCTTGATCGTGTTTTTTCATGTAACACGCAGTACTAGTACTGGTAGTACAACTTTCTGGGTGATCTTGCATGTGATTTTAGTGTGCCAAATGACGGTTCTAAATTCCTCTTTTGACCAAAACATGCGAGACGTTGACACTGATTTCTTATAGATTACTTTCAACTACTCCCTCCGTCCCAAATTTCTGGTCTTAGATATGACTAGATACGGATGTATCTAATACTAAAATGTGACTTGATACATCCGTATCTAGACAAATCTAAGACAAGAATTTTGGGACGGAGGGAGTACTTTATGAACATCAATGCTACCTTTTAAGAGGGTATATTTGCCTCAGTAACTTGTGTTATGGATATTGCATGTAATCCCTCTGCTCTCATGCCTTGGAAGACATGTTCTAGTGTCTCTGTTCACTCATTTCTGTGCGTATATGTAGTCATATATGGAGTATAATATCGAAAATCATCTTATATTTCTGAACAGATGTAGTAATAAAATATGGTTTCTGTTTGGATTAGAACCAGGTCCGCAGTGGAGATGAAGTTCTCAAAGTCATGCCGTGTGAATTGGAAGACCTGATGATGAGTTCTACTGCTGAACTATCCAGCTGTTGTGTCCTTGTCGCCACATGTCCTGAACTAGTGTTTTCCTATAGCATTGTTGTCAGGCGTGTTCTCGAAGCTGTACTTGACCACAACAATTTCCTGGCTGTGCCTTCGATTACGAAGGGTGTGGTTCTTGTAAAGCTTCCCAACAAATCTGATGCGACCTGTCTTCATCATCATGTTTATGAGTGGAAAGACCACTCTGTTAGGTTCTCCAAGGTTGACAAGATGGTGATGGTGCATGTAGACATCTCACACGAAGTTCATGGCCTAGTCAGTTATGTGGGGTTCATCCCGTAGGTCGGTGGCAAGAAATAGTCTTCCATGGCCAAATCCATGGTCAGGTAGCGGACGACAAAGAACTGGCTGATGGCAAAATCCTTCTTTGCCATCAGCTAGTTCTTTGCCGTCCGTTTTTTGTAAGCAGACGGCAAAGACGACAAAGAACTGGCAGATGGCAAATAAGCTAATTCTAGTAGTTGTAGTAGTATTTAGGGGCTATTTTGTTCAGTTCATCTGACTATAGATGTGTGGTCGAACTGTACAACGTACTTAAAATTAGCTAGTATATATAGTTGAACTAGCTATTTTAGTACGTGGTTGGCAACAATTGGGGAGAAGTTTGGTCGGTTCAGCTATCGAGCTGAACTGTTTGTATAAATTAAGAATGAGTTCTTAATGTATGAATGAAATCTATGCTTAATTACTGAATTTTAGTTGCAAAAATTACATAGTGCTAATGATTTCTAGCTTCATATTTTGACAAATTGCAGTGTTACAAGGATTGACAAATGGCAACGTTACTAGATCAACAATTGTAAATCTTTCCAGTTTGACAAATGGCAACATACCCAATATGACAGATGCAAATCTTAGCAAATTGTTTGTACGTGGTTGCACACGGGTCATCCAGAACAACCGTTGCCGTTGAAGGGATGCACAAATCCTGCGACGCTCTCACTTTGCATACGGGTGTTCTATCTAAATCGTTTGCGATCAAGAGCTGCAGAAATCCTGCTCGGCACATTTTCTCTTGGCTTCCAGGGGAAGCTGTCGGTTTGCATATGGGTGTTCTAACTAAAACATTTGCGATGAGTGTTTTATATTTAAAAAGCGAATTAAACTGCGGCTTGGTCGCCATTAACGGAGAGGATGCAAGCAAGGCCGGTGGCCATGGAAGTCAAAGGGCTCGCTTCCCAGTGAGCCTGCGCAGTGTATAGCTCGCACGCTTCCCGGTGAGCCTGCGCACTTGAGGACAGCTTGCATGCCTCTCGGTCAGCCTGCGCACCGGACGGCGCTCGCACGCCTCCCGTTCAGTCAAGGTCAAGCAGCTGTCCGCACGGCACCTCCTACATGCATTAAAACCAAGACACGTGGCGTCACGTCAATGGTTAACCGAATTTTGGATTAACTAGAATTTAAAAACCAGGAATCTCAATGTTTTGCCGGCAATCAACTGTGCCCTGGTGTTTGAAATTGATGCCCATTTATTGCATGGGACCTAAGCATGCACCCAAGGACACAGATTTGATTTTTCAACCAATTTATATGGACTGGAGCATGTGCTTGTAGTTCAAATTTGAATTATGCACATAAATGCATTGAAAAATCAGTTAATGCATAAAAAATGTCCAAACGAACCCCGAAAATTCACAAAAATTCACACAACACTCCTGTTGTCCTATGTTGACACGAGAAAAAAAATAAAAAGCAATAAGAGGCAATGGATATCGTTTCGTCCCCAAAGGTGGGACGTTCCCTGCCGAAAACCATCATGCTTGTTGTGAGAAGCTCCGGTTTGTGAGAAGCATATACCCAAACCTGCCCCAAATGGGACAATTTTTTTACCACGGATGTTGATGCCGCTCCATGATAGCATGACAAGTTTCATGAATTTCAGACGAGTTTTGGATTTACTAGAATTTAAAAACCAGGCATCTCAATGTTTTACCGGCAATCAACGGTGCCCTGGTGTTTGAAATTCATTCCCATTTCTAGCATGGGACCTAAGCATGCACCCAAGGACACATATTTGATTTTTCAACCAATTTATATGCACTGGAGCATGTGCATGTAGTTCAAATTTGAATTATGCACATAAATGCATTGAAAACTCAGTTATTGCATTAAAATGTCCAAACGAACCCCGAAAATTCATGAATATTCACACAACACTCCAGTTGTTCTATGTTGACACGAGAAAAAAATTGAAAGCAATAAGAGGCAATGGATATCGTTTTGTCCCCAAAGGTGGGACGTTCCCTACCGAAAACCATCATGCTTGTTTTGAGAAGCTCTGGTTTGTGAGAAGCATATACCCAAACCTGCCCCAAATGGAACAAAATTTGTATCGCGGCATGTTGATGCCGCTCCATGATAGCATGCCAAGTTTCATGAATTTCAGACGAGTTTTGGATTTACTAGAATTTAAAAACCAGGTATCTCAATGTTTGCGGCCGAGTGACGGGTGCGGGGTGTTTGAAATTCATTCCCATTTCTTGCATGGGACCTAAGCATGAAACCAAGGACACATACCTGATTTTTCAATAAGTTTATATGCACTGGAGCATGTGCATGTAGTTCAAATTTGAATTATGCACATAAAATGCCTGGAAAACCCAGTTAATGTATGAAAATTTACAAACGAACCCTGAATAATTCCAATTTTTTTGACGACACACCTATAGTTGCATGTTCACTTCAGATAAAAGTTCTAACAATTCAAACACCATCCTTTGTAGCTGTGACCCCATTACGTAATTCAAATGATCAAGACGATAAATCAATTAGATCACAGCCAGTTTATTATCACCAACCGCGTGAGATGCAGCACAAAATATCTTGGAGCACCGTCGGTGTATAGTACGCCCATGCCTTACGAGAGATGGTGCGTCGGCTACAGTCCACAGCCGGCGTGTCGAGCACACTAGCTAGCTCACTCCCCAAATATCATTTCACTGTTCATTCGTCACCTGTGAAAGATGGGGACGTGGGCCCACGTCGTGAGGGCAACTTCGGCGGCCCACTCCGATGAGAGCGCGGCCGCAGCCGCCAGGCGCGTGCCAACAAGCTTCGTGAGGGCGACCACAGTCTGCGTCCAGGCGGCCAAGGCAGCACAAATGGCCGCTGTTGCTTCTCAGGTGGCGGCAGCAACATCTGCCTCAGGGATAGCAACTGGCGAGAGCGGCACAACAGCTGTCCATTCCGGAGCGATGGCCTTAGCCCTGCTGGAGGCCGCCCACTACCATGTTGAGGCCGTCCACACCCAGGTCGTGGCGGTCACCGCACAAATCGAACGAACCTTCTCCGACAACGGTCGGCAACCCACGGCCGAAAAGCTGGCAATCGTCGAGAGAGTTCGAGCAGCCGTCCGTTCCTAAACGGCATACCTTGCCACAATGGAGCCCGCCAGAGCCCACATGGCGTCCGCCCACGCCTAGTTCCTGGCGGCCTTTTCCAAAGATATGGCGGACGCGGATGGCGAGATGCTTGCCGAGTATGGTGCAATTGATGCCATCGAGCCCCTTCACCAGGAGATCGTCGGGCGCGAGCTGGACCTGGAGGCGGCGGCGGAGATCAACGAGCACCAGCCGTCGTAGTACTCTTTATTTTGTTTAATTAAGAGCACTGGTCTTTAATTTGTTAGAGTAATGTTTAGGTCAGCTAGCTCCGTTTAATTGCTGAACTTGCTCGATTAAGAAGTTAGTCTCCTTTGTGTACCCAAATTATGCAATGACGTGGATGACCATTGTAACCAGGGAAATTAGAACCAAAATATTTGACGTTCAAACTAAACACACACGGGTTAAGCTATCTGAATCGTTTGTGATGTTCACATATCGTACATAGTTTTGAATAAGGGACCATGTCAGATGACACTTTGCGCGCTAGTTTTTTGGCTGAAACGATTCCGAATTTTCGGCTTCCGTGGAAATATCTACCTCCCCGCCCCCTCCCCCCTTACCAAAAGCCACATTTCCCCTCTTTCTGCCTTCCTTTCCAAGTTGAAACCTTCACTCCTTGCTTGCAGCGCCGCCACCTCCTCGCCGGCGACCCTCCTTCACGCTCCTCTGCCTCGCCTATCCACGTAGGTAATCCACACCGACCCCCATCCTACTCCTCCTTCCACATCCCACATGCCCCTACAGCCGGCGCGAGCACGACACCTTCCACCCAAATCACCGACCCCTCCACCATATAAGCGCCAGCCTAAGCCATGGTGCACGCAGTATAGCCAGGACCTCAAGGAGCATTCGGCAGCGGAGAAGCAAATCACGGCCGCACGCGCGGATGAGGACGCGATGGCTGCCATTCGTGCCGACCCCCAAATCTTGAAGGAGCACCTTACCATTTGCTAGCTACGCCGGTTAAGCATGCTCAGTTTACTCGTTGCGTGTGCTGCTCCTGCCTTTCCTTCACAAATTCTAGTGAATTGTGCTATCCAATTTTACCATGCAATCTGTTGCTCTAGTGTGTATGTTCTATATGTCGTGTAGTGTGGTGCTCACTTATTAAATATTTTGTTAATTAGTTGTCGTCTTCAGTTAACTGTTTAGTTCAATTCTGCAAATGTGATGTTTAATTCTTCATGCTGCAATTTTGTATTGTCTTCCATGTGAGAAATAAATCGAATTTATCTTTACAAAATTGTCGGTGCATTCTGTTATTGTATACCATGTCAGGAATAAATTGAATTTGGCTGTAGTAAAGACATGAGAAACAAATACAATTTCTACAATTGGTTGTAGTTAACTGTTTGGTTAACCGTCTGATCTTCTATTAGGAGTATGTTATATTGTGCAATGTGGTGCTCAGTTAATGTTTGGTTCATTTGTTGTGGTGTTTAGTTAACTGCTTGGTTCAATGTTATATTGTGCAATGTGGTGCTCAGTTAATGTTTAGTTCATTTGTTGTGGTGTTTAGTGAACTGCTTGGTTCAATTCTGCAATGCGATGTCCAATTGTCGCGGGTAGAATTTTGTATTGTTGTGCATGTGAGGAATAAATCGAATTTGGCTGCACTTAATACATGAGAAACTTCTACAAGTGCTATATTTCCTAGTTCTTAATCATGCTAGGTTTGGGTAAATAGGTTATCCCTGTGGCTTGAACTAATCTGATGAATCTGCAATGTGCTTATTTTTCATCAACATATTTTACTAATAGCATGCGAACCCTTACTTAACCTGATGACTAACTACCTTATATGTGTTGCAGGGAAACAATGGGAAGCACTGAGGTTTACAATCAAGGTTAGCACGTGCATGGTCCGTTCTCTAATAGCACATTATTGTGCAATTACAGGAACCATTCTAATATTTAGGTTTTCAATAATTTGGTCTTGCACATGTAGGTCCTGCTGTCAGAGGTTTTGACCCACTGTTCAACCCTTTTTGCATGGGGAAATGAGTTGTCCATGAATATCTGTCAAGTCAAGAAACTCAGAAGGATTGTTAGGATAAAGAAATTAGCGACAAAAAACAACAAGATCTTTGTCTGCACAATGAAGAAGACATCAGTTCACTACAGGATGGCACTAACTATTATACCTTGCCTTTTTTATTCCTTTGCCCCATTTCCAATATAGAGAAGATATTTATGCACATCCTTGTTTTCAGGCCTTTCCAAAGCAGTTCACTGATGATTACCTCTCAAACCACCTGTATGGTCAGGAGGCGAGGAAGGTATTCATACAACACCCATGGTTCAATATTGAAGTGTTCCTGAAGAGGACGAAGGATGGACGGTCAATCATCCACAGGCACTGGCCTAAAGTTACAAAGACCTTCAACATCAATGAAGGCTCAATATTCGCCTTCTGCTTCAGCAGTTTTCCAGATGAGATACATCTGTCTATGTACCGTCTATGATGCTAATTTTGAAAGGTTATAGATGTTGCATGTGAAACGTGGTCCTGGTGTAGTTGTGTAATGGGGTAGCTGAGTGCTGAAGCTATATGATGTTGTACTCTGATGTATTTCAATTATGAAAATGAAATATATTGTGTGCTTAATATGAACTGTCAGTTAGATTAATAAATGGATTATGAATAATCGGATAATTAGCCTGCTAGTGGCGAATTGGCCTGCTAATTGGGTTTTGCTATTGCAAACGATTGTTGAAAAAATACTGTAGGCGATGACCTCAGGCAACACACACAATTTCTACGAATAAACCGTGTTGGATCAATGAACAATCACACCCTACTTTCTCTTGAAAACTGTTTGCGTTAGGCCACCTTGCGCAAACGTTTACCACATGAAAACTGTGTGTGATGGACAACCTTTGCCATACAGTTTCTTCCATGGACCATGTGTGGTATATTAAATAACACAAGCGATTTAACGGGAAAAATTGTGTGTGATGTACCTGTGAACAGAAACATTTTCCTTCAAGCGACTGTGTGGGATGTACATACGAACGGAAACGGTTAGCGGGGACTGACTGTGTGGGATGTACTTGCGACCTGAAACAATTTCGGCGTATAATTGTATTTTTAGCTCTACTGTACATATTTCCGTATTTGAGCGCTCACCGGTCGCACACGACCTCATTTTGCCGAACTTGTGTGCCAGGAGGGCATATCCCCGACGGTTTCTGGGTCATGTGGGAAGAACCCCCCTATTGCCCACACTCACTTGGTGACGGTTCCAGATGCCGTTGCGGAAAGGGGTTTTAAACTGTTTGTTTAGGAGTTCGCTATACTAGTGTTGGTAATCCCAGCACTGCCCCTCCCGGAAGCCTTGGGGCTGAAGCCGACAAGAGGCGCGCCTTCCTGTCCACCAAGGAGGGGAGCGGCGCGCGTCGAGCCCCTTGGCCGTCTTGGTCGCTCGCCGTCTCCCCAGGGAAGATGCCGGGCTAGAGCCTTGGCTCTCCCGGAACGACGTTGATGAGGACGAAGCCAGGGGATAAGGAGAAGATGGCAGGCAGGCCGCCTAATAGGAGCACAACTGCACCGACGCGTTTGTCTCGTACTGGCGACCGGCTGCCCGTTTGTTTGGCTCTTCCACCCTTTTCCCGGCGCCGTCATCACTGTTTCTTCCGGCTGCCGGGAAAAGGTTGTCCCCTGGTGCTTCCACTTCCCTCAGGTGTCTTCTGGCTGGGCCCCGGCGCCTTCCTCTGCCGATGCCTGTGCTGGAGCTCCCTGTCTAGCCCTAGAAGCCATGAACAGGGGGCCGTCGAGGTGCTCCGCATGCCTTCCTCCTTCGCAGCCTCACCACTCCTGATCTTGTCAAGCTGCGCTTGTCAGTTCCTGACAAGGATCGAGGTGGCGTTGTGCCGGCGCATCGCCCGTCCTCTTCTCTTCCTACCCCACTACCTGGGATAAGAGGGACAGGGAGAGGAGTTTACGGAGCACTTATCTTTTTTCAATCTTAAATCTGTAGGCTCTTGCCAAATTTTAATTAAAATAATATAATCTCTCGAGTCCGTGTTTGTGTTCTGTAATGCTTGTACTTGTATCTGCATATTAATGAAAAAGATGAACCCTGCCGGTGAACCCGTGCATGTGTTTTTCCATGCAGAGGTGAGATGCCTCTTTAATGTAAATAAACGAGTTTTCTCGGAAATCTATCCTGCCAGCACCCTTTTTGTGTGCCGGAGAATCACATCTGCCGAGGAACAGACAAAGGGGCCAGCCCCCCGCCAACTTCTTTTTACCAAAGGCCACTAAAACCATCCCGCTCGAAGCAACGTTCGAGTCAGGGATGGGAGCACCTAAGTCTCAAAAGAGTGGCCAGGTTTTCTTATGCACAAGTTATAGCTTACATAACACTAACGGACAGGAGGTAAAACTTATTTTTTTGGCTTGCCAGGGATCGCAGTGCCGGGCAATCTTCTCAACTCCTTGTCGAAGCCAAGTTCACAGCAGGAACCTGCAGCTTCATGTGGAGGTGGCCAACACGTGTGCAGCCACCGCCGACACCGAGGAATAGTAGACCACGGGAGCCGCCGCTGCTCTGAACCCACGAATGCTACGACCACTGCGTCGCCGGCATAGACACCCGGTGTGTTGCCCGGTTTGGCTCAAAACATCATGGACCCCACCCGCTGCCGGCATAGAAATTATACCTACTTCCAGAAGTTATTTGCGTTTAGTCAAAAAATGACCAAAATATAATTAATTACGCATGGCCTTGACTTGTTGTGCTCGCACTCGTAGTAGGAACTAGAGATTTTTTGTCAGGACCCCGATCCTAAGTCACACCAATCTAGCATGTAACACATCATATCACATTGCGGCCTCATGCACGGTATACCCACAGGTGCCACCTTACCTAGCCCGGGACCGTTTGCGCCTTTTGGCTCACGTATATGATAGTGTCACTAGCATCCATATGACAGAGAACCTGGGCCGACATGACTAGTCGTAAACCCAAGGTGGCACTAACTTACATGAACAGGGACAGGGACCCAGCAACGAATGTGTCGATCATCAACGTATGAACCCAAGTCATAGCAAGCTAGAAGGACTTAAAGGAACAACATGTGACATTTCCCCGAAGGGACAGACACCGGAACGAAGAAGGACCCATGCCGGCCATCCTAAGTGTTCTGGAGCAGTAGCAAGCTACCATGGCTCAGTGGAAGCACTAGGAGACATTTCCTGGTAAGAGAGGCTACCACGAATAAACAACTAGGTTGTCGGATCCCACACATACCAAGCATTTCATCAACATACACACAATATGCTCGATATGTGCAAATACAACAAGGCATCACAACAAAACTCTACGACTCAAAGTATTTATTCATTAGCCTCCGAGGAGACAGATATTATAAACATGGGTCTAATGACCCAGCATTCAAGTCATACAAGCAAAAGCACATGCGGAAGCTTAACTTGTCTGAGTACACACGACTACAAATGAAAAAGGCTGAGAAGCCTGACTATCTACAAGACCCTGCCGAGGGCACAAGATCGTAGCTGAGGTAACAAGCTAAACATCAAAGTCCACGCGGAACTACTAGTGAGACTGAAGTCTCTCTGCAAAAACATACATTAGGCAAATGTGAGTACAAATGTACCCAGCAAGACTTACATCAGAACTAGCTACATATGCATCAGTATCAACAAAGGGATGGTGGGTGATACGTCTCCAACGTATCTATAATTTTTTATTTTTCCATGCTATATTATATTCTGTTTTGGATGTTTAATGGGCTTTATTATACACTTTTATATTATTTATGGGACTAACCTATTAACTGAAGGCCCAGCCCGAATTGCTGTTTTTTTGCCTATTTCAGTGTTTCACAGAAAAAGAATATCAAACGGAGTCCAAACGGAATGAAACCTTCGGGAACGTGATTTTCGGAACAAACATGATCCAGAGGACTTGGATTCCACGTAAAGCAATCAACGAGGAGAGCACGAGGCAGGGGGGCGCGCCTACCCCCCCACCCCAGGCGCGCCCTCCACCCTCGTGGGGCCCATGTTGCTCCACCGACGTACTTCTTCCTCCTATATATACCTACGTACCCCAAACTATCAGATACGGAGCCAAAAACCTATTTCCACCACCGCAACCTTTTGTACCCGTGAGATCCCATCATGGGGCCTTTTCCGGCGCTGCGCCGGAGGGGGCATTGATCACGGAGGGCTTCTACATCAACACCATAGCCTCTTCGATGATGTGTGAGTAGTTTACCTCAGACCTTCGGGTCCATAGTTATTAGATAGATGGCTTCTTCTCTCTTTTTGGATCTCAATACAAAGTTGTCCTCGATCTTCTTGGAGATCTATTCGATGTAATCTTCTTTTGCGGTGTGTTTGTCGAGATCGGATGAATTGTGGGTTTATGATCAAGATTATCTATGAACTATATTTGAATCTCCTCTGAATTCTTTTATGTATGATTGGTTATCTTTGCAAGTCTCTTCGAATTATCAGTTTGGTTTGACCTACTAGATTGATCTTTCTTGCAATTTGAGAAGTGCTTAGCTTTGGGTTCAATCTTGCGGTGTCCTTTCCCAGTGACAGCAGAGGCAGCAAGGCACGTATTGTATTGTTTCCATCGAGGATAAAAAGATGGGGTTTATATCATATTGCATGAGTTTATCCCTCTACATCATGTCATCTTACTTAAATCATTACTCTGTTCTTATGAACTTAATACTCTAGATGCATGCTGGATTGCGGTCGATGTGTGGAGTAATAGTAGTAGCTGCAGAATCGTTTCGGTCTACTTGTCGCGGACGTGATGCCTATATACATGATCATACCTAGATATTCTCATAACTATGCTCAATTCTATCAATTGCTCGACAGTAATTCGTTTACCCACCGTAATACTTATGCTATCTTGAGAGAAGCCACTAGTGAAACCTATGGCCCTCGGGTCTATTTTCCATCATATTAATCTTCCAACACTTAGTTATTTCTATTGCCTTTTATTTTACTTTGCATCTTTATTTATCTTTATCATAAAAATACCAAAAATATTATCTTATCATATCTATCAGATCTCACTCTCGTAAGTGACCGTTGAGGGATTGACAACCCCTTAATCGCGTTGGTTGCGAGGTTCTTATTTGTTTGTGTAGGTGTGAGGGACTCGTGCATGATCTCCTACTGGAATGATACCTTGGTTCTCAAAAACTGAGGGAAATACTTACGCTACTTTACTGCATCACCCTTTCATCTTCAAGGGAAAACCAACGCAGTGCTCAAGAGGTAGTAGTGGGGTTTAACTGCAGCAAGCCAGCTTTGACTCAATGGCTATCATGAACTACGTCTGCAAGTAACTCTTTTGAGGTGGCGAACACGAGTCCACATATTCACCAATCAATACACCACTCTGAATCCGCTCCCGTCTCCCAACGAGAACGCCATCCATAGCACTCACGCTTATCTTGCGCATTTTAGAGTGTCCACTTTCACTTGTCTATGAACTGTATAGGCAACCCAGAAGTCCTTTATCGCAGATGCGGCTATTGGAATACATCTTTTATAACCCTACAGGGGTGTACTTCTTCACACAGGTTCCCACCACTTAGCGTCTGCACACGACATGTGCTCGGCAATCTTCAAGCGAAAGCCGACGTGGGTGTAGACCATGACCTGACTAACCACACAAGTCCCTAGTCCAGGTTTATCGCCTAATCAGGTTCCATCCGCAGGGAGTCCGGCGGAGGTTTCCACTACGGCCCCGTACGATGTGTGCAGGGTTCTGAGGCACCCAACGGTTGTCCCGATACACCGTGCAACGTGCCTACCGCATCATAGCCCACCCCTCGGGTCAGCGCTGCGCACGGCCTCCAGCATACTACAAACACCAGAAACTACTTGCAACTCCTGGACAGAGGACAGGGGGGCTAATAAGTTGAGCGGGGTCATATTTCAGGGCCCAACGTGTGGTAGTAGATGTACATGGAACACAAACACAGAACTCAGTTCCTGAGGACGGTTTCAATGAAACAACCCACCATGTACTCCTACATGGCCTCTCATCGATACCTTTACCAAATCGTGTTCACACACTTAGCTCACACAGAGTAGGACATGTTCATCACCATACCAATTCATCCCCGATGAATCGGACCTGACTCAACTCTATGCAGTAGCAGGCATGGCAAACAAGCATGAATGAGTAGGCACATTAGGGCTCAAACAACTCCTACTCATGCTAGTGGGTTTCATCTATTTACTGTGGCAATGACAGGTCATGCAGAGGAAAGGGGTTCAACTACCGCAGCATGTAACAGTTGAATCGTTGTTGTCCTATTGCTATAAAAGAGAGCAGGAGCAAGAGAGCGGGATTCTATCAGAAGGAACAAGGGGGTTTTGCTTGCCTGGCTCTTCTGAAGATAGCATTGGGTCTTCATCAGTGTCATCTATCACATCACCGGAACAATGTCTACTGAAAGGGGACAAACACCGACAAACAAAAAGGAACACAATCAACGCAATGCGACAATATGATGCATGATTATGACATGGCAATATGCAGTGATTTGAGCTAATGCAAGTAGCAACACAATTAAATGAAGTTGGTTTGAACCCAAGGTTCAAATTCAAACTCCATGTGTGGATATTCAAATGCCATTTATTTGATTCCACCTATATAGTAGGTATAAGTTGCTTGAACATGCATGAAACCTGTACCAATGGATAGATTGATTTTCCAGATATTTTTTCATATATAAATCTTTTCAATCCGAGTTATAGATAATTTTCTATGATTTTTAGAAGTTTAGCTATTTTCTGGAATTTCCTGGATTATTCTAATTTAAACTAAATCCAGAAAATGGCTTATTGCATCAACATGATGTCGGTGTGACGTCAGCATGTCAATAGGCGCCGGTCAAGGTAAAACCTGACCTGTGGGGCCTGCTGGTTAGTGACCAATTGCTGCCTAGGGTCACAGACAGGTGGGGCTGGTCAAGGGCCACGTCAGCGAGGTCAAAGCTCACGCGTGGGGCCACTATGATTAAATAAAACTAAGCAGGAGTTAAGCTGTGGTTAATTAAGGGCATGGGGCCCATTTGTAAGTGATTAGCCGGGTTATTAGTGGTAATCCGGGTTTAGCCGGAGTTAGGCCGCCGGTGATGCCAGATGCGGCAGCGAGCGTTGAAAACGGTACTCCGGCGACCATTTGGGCTGCGGAGGGCATCAGCGTGAAGCTGGGGACGAGCCGCATCCAGTGGTAGTGGTTGGTGGACTCGAGAACGCCGGAAACGATGCCAGCGACGACTTTGGCGGCTGCTGGAGCTTGGGCGAGCTCGATGTAGTCGCTACGGCAGGCGGCAGCGAGAACGGAGAGGGGTAGGACGGGCAGTAGCTCACAACGGTCACGACGAGCGGGTCAGCGAGGTCGGGGATGAACCGGAGCAGTCGGGGCGGCGAAGGGGTTCTCCGGCGATGGCAGATCAGGACGAGATCGGTGCAGCATCTCCGGGGCGAGCGAGCGCTCGGGGCTCTGTCTGCTCGATGGGGTGGTCGACGGTGGAGCTCTTG
Organism: Triticum aestivum; assembly: GCF_018294505.1. Taxonomy (NCBI): domain Eukaryota; kingdom Viridiplantae; phylum Streptophyta; class Magnoliopsida; order Poales; family Poaceae; genus Triticum; species Triticum aestivum. The sequence continues at coordinate 176,592,427 of NC_057805.1, read as the reverse complement.
GACACGTCGGGGAGGTGAGGCGATGGTTGTGGCTAGGGCAAGGATGAGCGGCGACGACGACGACGCTTGGTTGGTAAGAGAGAGAGGGCCAGGGAAAAAGATGAGCATGGGAGAGAGTGAGAGGGGTCCAAGGGGGTTGCGTGGCGTCTCCAAGGAGGCGCAGGAGGAAGCAGGGAGGCAAGAGGTGGCCTGGGCGCGTGCCCGCGCGTGACGACCATGCGCGTGCGTCCCCCTGGCAGAAGCTTGATGACGGTGGCGCTAGTGGGCTGGGCCTGTTGGGTGGGCTGCCAGCTGGGCCGGCATCAGGTAAGGCCAGGTAAACTATTTTTCTCTCTTTTTTTATTTCTGTTTTCTATTTATTTCCTCTCTGTTTTGATATAGTTTTAGGACTAAATCATTTTATTAAATTCTGAAAATATTTATGGGCACTATCTGAATTAATCCAGAGGCCCTCAAGTGATTCCAGGATATTTGGAGCATTTAAATTATTTGTAGAATTCAAATGCCCCAATTCAAATACATTATGATTTAATTCAAAAATCCAGGAATGACCTATAAGTATGTTCATCATTTTTGGCAGAGGTTTTCACCTTTATCAGAAATCATGAACATTTTCAAAGGGCATCTTGGGTTCATTGAAAATAGTTTTAGATTGAACCTATTTGAATCCCATTTGATGCTAGGGTTTGAACATTCCCAATTCAAAATTCAGGAAAATTTAAACATGATGCAATACTCAGGCTAGTCCTAATGCAAGTGCTAACTAGGGTTGTGACAACTCACCCCCACTAAACAAGAATCTCATCCCGAGATTCAAGACGTGAGGTAAGAGGAAAGGGGGTCACAAAACTATCACAATCTTCATGGTCCATTTGCCCTTCTCGAAGATGTTGATTCATTGCTTCAAATTGATCTTGACGACTTTGCTTTCAAGATCTTCATCCAACACGATGACAAAAGAAATGAAAGCTCTACATGAATTGATCTTCATGAAGATCGAGCAACTCAGGATCAACTCGTGGAATGAGACGTAAAAACATCTCTTGAGCTGAGACACAACACACGTCAAGAGGTATGGAAAGAAACAGATGACGAAAGTTCAATTTGCTAGGCAACGCTCCCACGCTCATGTAGATGGTGAGTGAGTGTCAAAGTAGCGAGGAGATAAGTTGCCGTGATTCCATAACGGGGCACCTTAGAAGAGGTGACTCGTTGGATTATTCCCTTAAGTGGCAAAAAGAATCACTTTTGATATCTAGGTCATGGAAACTCTTCATACCAGCTTGAGGCAATTCACAATTGATCGTTCGAAGGAATTCAAAAGAATGCATGCTCAGTTTGGAAAGGAAACTAGAGTTATAAGACAACTCGGCAAACGGGAGGCACATTCCAATTGATACCGAGGATACAACCTAGTGTCTGAGCATGCTCTCAAGAACTTGAGCATTTCCTTACTCATCAAGGTCTTACCAACATCCGTGTCGAGGATCCTGGCAACACATCATACTACCATGATGAATAGTGATGGATGATGCAGATGCAAAGGAAGGCAACACTTTCTCAGATTTGTCCTTAGCAATGCCAAGGAAGAAAACCTGGATGATCGATCGAGAGACATTTAGCACTCCGCTTCTAATGTTCTCCTTGATGTACTAGTTACCACGATCATGCTTAAAGAATCAACATGGTATCAAGTAAGGGTCGGACTTCGGGAGCTCAAGAATCCATAAGGATCAACTTCCAGAATAAGTCATGCGAAATCCTCATTGGGAGTGACCAAATGGCTTAATCAAGATACTATAATAATAGATATTCCGGCTAGGTGCGTCCACTTTACCGGAACCCAATTCATAGTTCTTGGGAGAAGTTCCAACCATCATATCTGCCTGAGATTTTGGATCTGGTTGGTAACAGGATATTTCAGACGGCATGTCTGGAAAAGGAAAGGTTACAACGCAAATTGACGAGATGATGTTGCGAGATTCTCGGGAAATGAACTAAGATATCAAGCTACAAAACATGAGCTGGTTCTGCTACATACATGTGAACACGCTGTCCAAGACAAGCATGACCACGTAGAAGTCTTACAACAAAACACTACCGAGTTCAGGAGGGGAACCATAACCGAGGACAATGGAATCTCATGCACGAACTAGTATTAGCACAACAAACTCCTTCTCCTTGAACAAATCAATAAGTGGCTTGGGGTGCTAGGGAATACATATGGAATGAAGGTTGCAAGTCTCCAAACCATAGAATACTTCGCACATATGCATTATTGACTTGGGATTATTCCATAGGAAGCAGAATTGACTCTCTCGAATTCACGGCGGCAACTTGCATCAAATGCACATGAATTAGAGGAAGTCACTTCTTTCATCCGAACATATGCTTCATTAATGGGACATGAAGATAATGCTTATAAAAGTTTCCAACACTAACTTAGATGTTCAACATGAATCATGGACAAGATAAAATGTTGATGAGGAGCTCAACAACAAGTCATCAAGATTCCCATGAAGATGGAATTCCACAACTATGTGAACAAGGTGATAGTATTGGTCAGACCCAAAAGATATAATGGTGCATGCTCTAGGGACAACCGTGAGTAATGAAAACATTACGAACATCATTGGTTCTGATTTGATTTGATGATAGCCCATACTCAAATCAAGGATTGGATAGGACAATAGCGCCGACAATTGATGACGAGGATCAATCGATGAAGATATCATCTCTCTTCAACATACACACACACAAGATATCCCTTTGAAATGAACTAAGTTAGGTAAAGCTTTTATCTTCCAACTCTCCAAATTGTTGTTCAGCTTGACCAACAAGCTTAGGGGTATCCAACACAAATTCTTGGAGAAGGAGTGGTTTAGAAGAAAACCAACCTGATCACGTCCTCAACATAACGGCCAGGAAACAACTTGGTGATACTTCTGTGAAGATATTCGGAAAATTACGAACCACCAATATGTTATTAAGCCCGAGAACAGTCTTTCTTTCCAGACAAGACGATATGATCGAAAGAGCGAGGGATTGCAATCCTAACTCATTGATCAAGGAGTGCACCAGGAAGATGGACTAGGTAGCAAAATCTATATTTGAATGACGATTCGATAACCAACATGATAAGAATGAATTTATCAACCATAAACTACCAAGCAACACGGTTGCTAGGAGTATTGATTTCACCATCATGGTTCACTTGTCGGTATTCCGGTTACAACAACACAGGGAACGAGGAATGAACGTTGACGGTGAGTAGTACCACTGTATCAAGAGTTCATAGGAGGTGGTGCAATTCCCATGACATTCTTGACATAAAGATGGTAATACCCCAAGGTAGAACAGAACAAAAGCTCGATTGGCGTTTTGATTTGCCGAATACAACTACTTTGACCCAACCCTCGAAATGGACGGGGTACTGGAGTTTGTTTCTCATAGTCATTCTAAAGTAGAATGGCTTGATGGACCACAAGAGTTAAAGCCATCGATGAACAAAAATGCACAAATAATCCTGACTATCACTTGATAGACTAAGGTAGGAATATAATTAGGGATGAACAACTCAAAGGAACATATAACTTTCTGAGTTGGGAATGCATAGATGAGTATGTTGAACGAGTTCAACATATTTCTTCCCGATAACCCATGCAGAACAGGAAGGACTGGCAGATTCACAATGTAGAATGGAGAACTTATGAAGAGCACTCTGGTTGTGATCTTTCGGTTCAAAAGAACTTCTGCCATATTGGTTCATGGTATTGGCAGAAAGATATACCACGAACCTCGAGGACTATCGCAAAGGTTACTAATCATCCTAAAGCGACGGCCAAACACTATCAACAGGAAGTAAGTAGAGTGAATCTTGGGTTCAAGAACCTAGAAATGGAATACCTACTAACTAAGTAACATCACGGGATGCTTTCGAGAATGGTGACCAGAATCATCACACTGAGAACACAACACAAGGTGCCCGTGCTGATGGATGCCATGTGCTCCCACCCCTGGGTGGTGCTGCCGACGGAGATGCCCGTGTGCCACAATGGGTGGTCTCGCGCTAAGCTCACCAACCCTCGGGCGGTGCAGGTGTTGGAGAGGATGACCGCCGACCTGAAGCCCGTTGACCCAAGGGAGGCGAAGCTGACGGGGGCCATGATCGTTAAAGAGTTCATGGCGCAGCGCGTGGCTCCCCTCCAGGCGCGCCCGCGCCCCTTGTGGAAGCTCGGAGATGAAGGGGACAACCTCCGCCGGCGTTCGGAGGCCCTTTCTGACGAGGAGTTGCGGTCAGACTCTGCTCCATGGTTTGGGACGAACAAGGGTACCCGCCGGACTCCTTCGTTCCCTTGTTCCGCCGCCCAGATGGGGCGGAAGCTGCCGCCGCCATGCCCGTATTTGACGGGCGTGGGCTTGTGCCGCCCGCTCCCTCGAGTGTCCTGGTGACGATGACTCTAGTGGACGTGTCTTCCGACGAGTCACGCAAGGAGGAAGAGGAGGAGCGCGACGCAGAAGCGATCCGCGAAGGGGCGGGAGAGACCTCCCCTTTGCGCAAGGCCAACATCCTCCGCACGTTGCCCGATGATGATGACGAGGCCGATGTCCCTCTAGAAAGGGAGGAGCTGCCTGTGGCAGGGGGATCCACGAGGTCCAAGGTCAGTCCCTGGAGGAGGCCACCGGCTGAGGTTCCGACGAGGGGCAGGTCGGCGCTGATCTCCCGAGACGACGCCCCTGCTCTGACGCTGCCTGGAGCTGCTTCCGGCCCGTCCGCTACCCCCTCTTCCGCTCCTGGAGCCCGCGTGCCCGCGCCTCAGGCTGTGAAGCTCTCAGGTTTCAAGCTTAAGAAGCGGAGAGACTACGCCGCGGTGGACCAGTAAGTGTTCTCGTTCTGCCTTGTTCTTGCTTCTGCTGCGGATTCTTGATGCTTCTCCGTTGTGCAATTAGGCCGACGCCAGCGGCAAAGAAGAGGAAGGAGGAAGCGGTGATACTGCTCGGGACCAAATCGCCTGCGGCCACTGCACCCTCCGTGGGGAAGGGCAGTGACGGCACTCGCACTTCTCCGACCCGATCACCCTCGCGAGGCTTGGGGAGCGTCCTCAGGAGGAGGCAGCCCCCGTAGCCCCGTTGGCTCCGGAGGTGCCGACGTCCGGCTCGGTTGTTGGGGTCCCCAAAGCTCAGGAGCTCCCAGCCTCCCAGGCCATGATGATGACGTTGCCTCCTCCTCCTTCTGCCGGACTGCTGACCCCGGATCCTTCTGCCTCCCCTGACGTCCTAGAGCACGCCCTCTCCGCGCTGGCCCTGCTGCGGGAGGATCTTTAAGGAGACGACCGTCGCCTAGTGGCCGGGCGCTTGGAGCTGATCTCTGGCTGGCTTCACCCTGATGTGTCCGTCCGGGCGGCACTGAGCCAGGCTGCGGCGGCCTCTGAGAAGGACAAGCAGGCCATTGCCCAAGCCGGGGCTGCTCGCGAGGTGGCGCTAAAAGACGCTGGGGCCGCCCAGGATCGTTGTCCGTTGCTGGAGGCCCAGCTGGAGACCATGCGCAATGAGCGCGCGACCGAAGCTCGAGACCACAAGGCGGAGGAGGACAAGATGAAGGCCCAATAGGACGCTGTCAGGGGTCGCAATGCCGAGCTGGAACAGTTGGCGAAGGAGCAGGCCACGGAGCACAGCCGGCTGGAGAAGCTGGAGCAGAAGAAGAAGGCAGAGAAGACTGAACTGGAAGACAAGGCGAAGGTCCTGGCTGAGGACCGTGTGGCCTTCAAGTCCCTTGAGGAGAAGTCCCGCGTGGCGATAGACGATGTGGGCCCCACCCAGCTGCTTCCTCATCAGCCGCGCTGACGCGCGTCTTCAGCCACCTCCATCTTCATGATCCTGACGCCAACCTTGACGAGCTACTGGAGCATGTGGATGACGAGCGCTACACAGCTGCTGCCAAAGCCGTGAAGGGCCAGGTGGAGGCTTTGCTGAAGAAGTTTCGCGCCTTCGACCCTGCGCCCTCAACTGGTGGTGATACTGAACCTGCAACTCCGGCGGGCGGCACAGGTGAGGGCAATATCACCGTCGAAGGGGCACCTCTTGCAAGTGACAGCGGTGTCCAGGAATGATGGGATGACTTGCTGGCGACTCCTTTTCCTGCTTTGCCTTTGCAACACGTACCATGCCTCGTGGAGGCGTTAAACTTGTGTTTGGTGTTTGAAGAACAGTATGTCTTGTAATATTTATTTGAGATTTTGCGATTTCCTTCCCGTTTGCTTGGTGTTCTACGTCGGCAAGGCCCGACCCCGCGCATACCTCAGCTGCCGTTGGGCCGTCCGGATCGCCAGGACGGGAACAAGGGGTGCGGGGCTACGTGGCCAGTTAGGCTCCTGAGTCGCAGTGCTCAGGAGTCCCTCTTGACGCGCAAACAGCTTGCGGGAAGGAGATGCGAGGGTAGGCCTTAGTGTTCTACGTCGGCAGGGCCCGACCCCGTGCATACCTCAGCCGCCATTGGGCCGTCCAGATCGCCAGGACGGGACCAAGGGGTGAGGGGCTACGTGTCCAGTTAGGCTCCTGAGTCACGATCCTCAGGAGCCCCCCTTGACGCTCAAACGACATTCATACCTTTTCCCTCGCTGAGGCTCCGCTCAGGAGGGGCACGCGACTACCAGGTCCGAGGGACCTGGCAGGGTGGCGTATGCTTGGGCGTGACCCGAGCGCAGCCCCCTCGCCCGACTCTCTCGAGGGGAGGTGTTGCGATGAGGCCAGACACTGAGCTCGGAGGCTCCCTGAGGTTGATACGGCCATGGGGCCGCCCTCAGTTGTTTATCACTAGCGCGGAGCATAGCGCTTCCACACTTGCACGGGCCTAGCCGCTCCTCGACCCTGTCGACGGCCAGCACGGAGCATGGCGCTTCCACTGGTACGTGGGTGAGGGCTCCCTCTGAGTGGAGCCCCCGGGGCATGTACAGCCCCGCCCAGACACGTGGCTTGCACGGCAGGGCTAGACGAGGTGTGTCTAGGCACTCGTGAGGCAGCGCAGGACTCACGAGGCCCTACCTCAAGGCGGGTTGCACCTGGTCTTGGTTCTTGATGATTGTGGTGGTCCTGCGAGATGGTTAGACAACCTGCGCCAAACGAATCTCATGAGGCTATCGGATGAGAAGGCCAAGCACCAACGACCCCAGGAGGTGACGTGAACGGTGCCGGCCCGCCAGACATAGCTCAGCTGTTGGGTTTATCGATGCTGCAGGGATGGACCCGAGCACATACGCCGTGCCTAGTCTTCTCATGCGAAGGATCCCGAAGAAAGACAGCCGGCACACGGCTCCCATGGTGGCGAGGCACCGGGCCGTACGCCCTGGCCAGCCCATCCACGATTAGCTCACGGGAGAACAAGGCACCAAGGGCCACGGGAGGTGACGTACGCGGGACAGGCCCGCGAGCCAGAGCTCAACCTCTTGGATTTAGCAATGCTGCAGGGATGGATCCGAGCACAGACGCCAGGCCATTCCTGAATCATGATGTGGTCGTGGGTGGGCTCGCAAGGGCGTACGACGCCCATGGTATCGAAGTACTGGGCAGGCGGGAGATAACGATAGATAACTCATGCGAGGAAGCAAACTAGTTCATGTAGGTGCAGGAACGATACATGCTAATGGTTTGGACCCGAGCGGCCTGGGGATGATGCAGCCTGAGGGGCGCCTCCAACAGAGTAAGCTAAAGATGCAAAAGGATACATGCCGCTGGGGCAGGCCCGTGCGACCTGGGAATAATGCAGCCCGAGGGGCGCTCCCAGCTGAATAAACTTGGAAAATGTCACCTGGTTCCGTTGTCGAAGAAGTGTTGAGGTAGCCGAAGGTGCGCGATGAAGAAGTCACTCCTCATGATACACCAGGGCCCTGAGCCTCGGGATGCTCTGGGGCTCAGGTGGTTCCTTGAGGACCGTCGCCATCCCCGCCAAGACTGCGTGGTGCCTGGCCTACTGAGCCGCAAGGACGCTCCATAGGTTGCGCTGGAAGGTGGCTGCCACGCTCGGCAAACCAAATGGCATGCGGACGTAGCTGTGAGGTGGACCCTCGCAACGCCCAACGCGCGAAGGCCCAAAGCGCTGCTGAGATGCGGCCCGGTTGAGTCCTGGAATGTCGATGCAGACGAGTAGCCCGCCATCCTCGCTAGCATGGGGAGCTGCGCCGGGTGGTGGACGGCGGTCGCCGTGCATGGCTCTTGCCTCTTGAAGCTCCTGGGTAGCCTTGATAACGAACTCCTTAGCGCCGGGCGCTCCGCGCCCAGTGTCATCCTGAGGGAAGTGTGCCGCGAAGCACGCCTCCACGTGGTGCCCGAGCGCCTCCCTCGTGATGTTGGTTAGGTCTAAGGCCCTCCAGAAGAGAGCCCCCGAGCCTTGCCCGAGGACGGCGCCGGGCACGCCTTCCGATGCAAGGGAGGGAGGCGCCCCAGGCGCGGGCGCTGATCCTGAGGCAGCGCCGCTAGAGACGCTGCTCTCCTGAGGCCTTGTGCGGAGTAGTTCCTTCTTCTTCTTGGGGATGGCCTCAGGAGGGTACGGGACGCCCTCGCTATCGGGGTCTTCAATTGCTGCAGCTTGGAAGGCGCGCTCCAGGGAGCACACCGCATCTCTTTCTTCACAGGGAACTATGATGATTCCGCCACTTCCTTGCATCTTGAGGACGTTGTAGCCATGGTGGGTCACCGCGATGAACTTGGCTAATGCCGGATACCCAAGGATGGCATTGTACAGCAGACAGATGTGGGTGACGTCGAAGTCGATGAGCTTGGTGCGGTAGTTGTCGCGCTGGCCGAAGGTGACAGGGAGGCGGACCTGCCCTATCAGGGTGGTGGAGCCGTCGGTCACTCCTGAGAAGGGCTTGGTAGGCTGTAACTGATCGTATGGCACTTGGAGGCTGTCAAATGTCTTGACGGACAAGACATTAAGCCCTGCACCGCCGTCGATGAGGGTCTTGGTGACTTGGACGTTGCTGATGACGGGCGAGCAGAGCATCGGGAGGGCGCCAACAGTGGCCACGCATTTGAGCTGATCCGCCGAGCTGAAGGTGATGGCGCACTTGGACCACCTGAGCGGGCACGTGGCCTTGAGCCTGGGAAGGGCTGCGTTCACCTCGTGAGCAAACTGCTTGAAGACGCGCTGTGAAGCTGTGGCCTGAGCACCGCCCAAGATGCAGGCGATAGCGCGTGGTTCCTGGAAGCCCCCATCCCCCTCGTCCTGATGGTGGTTGTCGTTCCTTCTTGGTGGTGGCGGCAGTGGAGGGAGACCAGCATTGCCCTGAGGGCGGTCCCCATGAGGCTGGCCCCTCCACGCGCCCTCACGAGGCTGATCCTGCCAGCGGTCCTCACGAGGCTGGTCGCGCCACTCCTGGCAGGGGCCGCGATCATCCCAGCGTCCTCCAATTCATCCTCCCCCTCGGTCGTAGCCCCGGTCACTGCGCTCGGGGCGTCGACCGAAGCATCCATCTCTAATGGCCCTAAGCTCTTGACAATCGTTGGTGTTTTGGCTCTGCATGTTGTGGAAGGCACAGAACGGACGGCTGCTCTTGGACGACTCGGGGTGAACACGGCCACCCCTTTGCGCTTCACGTCCTTGGCCATGGCTTTCTTCTCCTCTGGGTCGGTAGCAGGGAGCTCGAGGAGGGAAAGGCGCCCTTCTTCTGCTCTTGCGCACTTGGTCACCATGTTGAACAGCTCCAGAGCCATGCATAGTTCCTCGTGGATGGCGAGCTCCTGCTTCATCTTGACGTCCCGGATGCCATCGGAAAATGCCAAAATGATGGCCTCGTCCGTCACCTTGGGGATCTTGAGGCGAACGCTGTTGAAGCACTGGATGTACTTCTGCAAGGTCTCTCCTGGCTGTTGCTTGATGCGGCGCAGGTCACCCACGGCCGGGGGCGGCCGCGAGTGCCCTGGAAGCTGGCGATGAAGCGGTCGCGCATCTCACCCCAGGAAGAGATCGAACCTGGGGGCAGCTTAAGGAGCCACGAGCGAGCACCATCCTTGAGAGCCATGGGGAACCAGTTCGCCATGACTTACTCATCGCCGTTGGCCGCCTCGATGCTCAGCTCGTAGAGCTGCAAGAACTCCGCAGGGTCGGGGGTGCCGTTGTAGCGAGGAGGCAGGTCTGGCTTGAACTTGCCCCACCAGACGACGCTACGCAACTCTGGAGTGAAGGCGGGTAGAATGCAGTAGCCACCGGTGCCCGCCGCGGAGGAGGAGCTTGGTCTTGGTGGTTGTGTGACCTTGCTGCAGGCGGCACACGATCTTGACGTGGTGGCGCCGGGAGCGCAGGAGCGTCTTCTCTAGGTCGGGGAACCTCTTGGCAGCTTCCTTCTTCTCGCGCGGGAGCCCGGTGCGGCGGGTCTCGCCGGGGGGCCGCGGGTCGTGGTGCCAGGGTGTCGTCTTGGTGCGGAGGTGGTGGAGGCGCTCCATGAGCTACGTCGCCGCGGCTGGCGGAGGGTGAGGTAGCGAGAGGGACGGTGCAGGAGAGCCCCCAGCGACGCTAACGAGCTCGGCAATGCGGTCCAGCCAGTCCTCGTAGAGGTCGTCGACTAGGCGGTAGCGCAGGAGCTCGCGTGCCAGGAGCAGCGCGGCTTGCGCGGCCGTGGGTGCGCGACGAGCGTGAGACGATGAGCTGGCCGGAGTTAGCGATGGAGTGGCGGTGCGGTCGTCCCGCTGCACAGAGGGGTGCAGCGAGGATGCTTGCTGCTCGTTTCCCGCCGGGCCAGTGGCAGTGTTGGTGGCGGGTGATGGAGAATGACGTGGAGGCCCACCGACAGGAGCTGTCTGAGCGACACGGGCAGCGAGGGCGGCCCGGCGCTCGGCGCGCGTCTGCCATGGATGAGGTGGAGCGGTGGAACTTGGACCGACAGAAGTAAAGCTTCAGCGCACCCCTACCTGGCGCGCCAAATGTCGGATTTCGGGTTCCGGCAAAACCCTTAAGGTTCGAACACTGGGGTGCGCACGAAGATCTCTCCCTCCCTCTAGCTCGCTCACTCACCACGACCTCAAAGCTCAACACGTCAAGCCCGAAGAACAAGGGACACAAGAGTTTATACTGGTTTGGGCCACCGATGTGGTGTAATACCCTACTCCAGTGTGGTGTGGTGGATTGCCTCTTGGGCTGAAGATGAACAAGTACAAGGGAAGAACAGCCTCCTGAGGAGAGGTGTTCTTGTGCTTTGGTGAGCTAGTGTGTGTGAGGTTGGAATGGATCCGATCCAAGATGAGTTGCCCCCTACTGTGGTGGCTAGTCCTATTTATAGAGGCCCCGGTCCTCTTCTCAAATGCTAGGCGGGAAGGGATCCAACAATGGCCAAATTTGAAGGGGGAAAAATCAGTACATGTTATCCTGACAAAAGGTGGTCTCCGCCTGCCAAAGGCTCTGGTGGTGACGCTGTTGTGGGCTCCGCGATGACCTCCATCCTGCCATCCTGCTGGTCTTGGTCTCCTTGTACCGATATGGAAACCTTTGCCTGATGCCTCGGGACTCCTTGCCTGCGCTTGCCTCTTTAGCACCAAAGAGGAAATGAGTACACTACGCGCGCCGGCACCCGCCTGGCCTTGGTCGTCATGGCTTGCATCACAGGAACCTCACGAGGTGCCCCTCACCTTGATCTCTCTGCCCCTCACGAGCCAGCCTAGTGAGGCCGCCCTCGAGGAGGTCTTGCATCGTCCGCCTCGCGAGTCTTGGCCCCTCGCTAGGGTCTTGAGTGTTTACTCGTGTAGATGGGTTGTACCAGGCCGCTGGTTGAGCCACGCCGTGGGCCGAGGCAGGCAAGTCTGGGGACCCCCGTTCCCGGAACACCGACACAAGGCTCGTCTCGTTGCTCAAGGTTACACAGAGGTTGAAGGGATTGTCTTCGATGAAACCTTTGCTCCTGTGGCTAGGCTTGAAGCCATTCACATACTGCTAGCCTATGCCAACCACAACAACATTCTTCTATACCAAATGAATGTAAAGAGTGCCTTTCTCAACGGCAAAATTGAAGAAGAGTATGTTGCACAACCACCTGGCTTTGAAGACCCAAAGCGTCCTGATATTGTATACAAGCTCAATAAGGCACTGTAAGGCCTCAAACAAGCCCCTCGCACTTGGTATGACACACTCAAAGATTTCTTGAAGAGCAAAGGCTTCAAACCTGGTTCCCTAGATCTCACTCTCTTCACAAAGACATATGATGGTGAACTGTTTGTATGCCAAATCTATGTGGATGACATTATCTTCGGCTACACTGACAAGAGATACAGTGATGAGTTTGGGCATATGATGCAAGAGCAATATCAGATGTCCATGATGGGTGAGCTGAAATTCTTCCTTGGTCTTCAAATTCGTCAGCAGAGAAATGGCATCTTCATATCACAAGAAAAATACCTCAAAGATTGCCTGAAGAGTTTGGAATGCAAGACTGGAAAGGGTACACAACGCCAATGCCAACCAAAGGCCTATTGGGCCCTGACGACAATGGTAAAGAGTTCGATCAAAAAGTATACCGCTCCATGATTGGTTCTTTACTCTACTTATGTGCATCTAGGCCTGATAGAATGCTTAGCGTTTGCATGTGTGCCCAATTCCAAGCGGCACCAAAGGAATCGCAACACTTAGTTGTGAAGCGAATTCTTCGATATTTGGCTTACACCCCAACACTAGGATTATGGTATCCAAAGGGCTCAGAGTTTGATCTAGTTGGATTCTCAGATGCTGATTATGCTGGTCACAAGGTTGATCGCAAGTCCACGTCAGGAACATGTCACTTTCTTGGACGATCTCTTGTCTGTTGGTCTTCAAAGAAGCAGAATTGTGTATCACTCTCCACTCCTGAATCCGAATACATTGTTGCTGGATCTTGCTGCGCTCAGCTTCTATGGATGAAGCATACTCTCAAGGACTATGGAATCCACCTGAAGCATGTGCCACTCTACTGCGACAATGAAAGCGCCATCAAGATTGTCAACAATCTAGTTCAGCACTCAAAGACAAAGCACATTCAGATCCGTCATCCTTTTCTCAGAGATCATGTCATAAAGGAAGACATTGATATCACTCACGTCAACAATGAAGAGCAATTGGAAGATATCTTCACAAAGCCCTTGGATGAGAAAAGGTTTTGCAAGTTGCGGTGTGAGCTAAATATCTTAGAATCCTTGAATGTCCTGTGATTGGACACACATCCTAACACTTATGCATGTTGATGACTTAGATGTGCTACACGAAGTAACATATATCTTCAATCAATGAATACTTACCCTCTAAGTTTGAATACATTAACGCGGAATTTGACTTCGGAGCGCCATGATAATTGTGCGTCGTGTCTGGGTCTAATACTTCCTATACGGTGGGTCACGCCACCACCAAACTTTCTCTCAAAGATTTTCATTTGGCGTCATGATTGCATTATCTTCGCATTTGGTTTGTCTTCAGCATTGATTTGCCTCCAAGGTTTATCTTCGCAATGTTGATTTGGTCTTTTCTGATATGTATATATTTATGTGTTCTATCCTCTACAACATTCACTTATAGCTATGTCTTCAAACTTGCCATTTTTTAAACTAAGTGAATGTGATCGGACCCTAACCTCTCCTGTGCTTCTTCCTCAAATTATGTCTATCTAGTCATATGCATTCTTGAAACATGTCAAATGTCTTCACTGCGTCCTTGTCAGCTGAAGATACAAAGACACACATTTAAACCTGCTTTTAATGCTATATCTCTTTTGCCTGAATACCGGAGAAGCAGGAACGACCACCCGACAAACCAAGCGTGCATGTGAACATGGAACAACTCTCAGTGAGTTGCATGCATGCCACATGTCCATCATATGTGAACCGCCAGGGGCACCTATGTAATTGCACTATGCAGCCCTCACCTTATAAATACACACCCACACGCGGTCATTATCTCCTCTTCCACCTCGCCATCTCGATCAAACCCTAGCGCCACCGCTAGCTCGCGTCGACGCCAGAGACGTAGCGCTTAGCTGCCGCGACCTCTTCGATGCTGTCCTCATGTCGGCCGCGGACCTCGTCTTCTCGACCGCCGCCGTAGGTGTCTTCTGCCGCTAAGTTAGGGCGAGGGAGATAGGACTGCTAGGCATCCGTTCTGCCTCATCTAGCAGTTCGTCTGTGGTAAATAAATCTCACTTTTTACAGCCTTTTTGATCTTTCAAATCTATCCACTTCAACGAAAAGTGGTTTCTACACTTCCAAATCTGGATCTGTCTCTTTCTGAATCTCATATGTTGCAAAGTATATTCACTTATGCTTCATAACTAGTTAGATTCCTCACTTGTACTTATTCATGGATTCATACAAATCTGGAACCAACTCACTTCAAATAAGTGAATGTCTTCGCACTATGAGGTCAATGTCTTCAAACTAATTTATCTTCAAAATCTTCTGAGAATGCATATGACCTCTTCTCCTTCCCTCACATCTCTAATGCTGTCACAGGTACATCTCCGTGGGAGAATCCCTTGGTTCTCATAGTCTGCATTCATTTGAAGAATTCTTACAACATCATATTGACTCTCCTGAAGCTAGTTCTTGTTTGACAAGTAGACGGAAGCCTTTCACTGTATTGAAGCCTCTCTGTCTGAATATTATGGCTTTTGAGAAATATGCAAGGAAGGGTGGCAGGCAGCGCCGTGGCAATACTGCACTGGATATGCCTCCCGATCTATTTGAGATGTACAAGACAGATCCTGAGGATAGCTACAATCAGCGCAAGACCAAAATTCAATGGATCCAAAGATATTGGGCTGAACAGTGGTTCAAGTATAACTTCGTCACACCTGAATATGCTAAAAAGAATGCTATGAAGCGCCCGTGGGGCGATATTCTTTAGAAGAATCTGCAACCCAAGTCGAAGCCTGAAGCTATTGCTCAAGGTTTCTATCCTTGCATGGTCCGAGGACCTCAGCCAGAAAATGCCCACCCATCGTATCTTCTGAGGTGTCATGATGACAATCTCTTCAAGCGCAACTTTCAGTTTGCAAAGGAGTCTGCTGCCAAGAATAGGAAGGAGCTCGGACTCCACTTCAACCCTAGTCCGTCTGCTCCAAAGCCGGATGGCACACGTGATGCCAATCCTAATGTCATCGGCCCCTTCAATAGCTTCGATGGGCTCCTCTCCCATATTGCTTCTCAGAGGGCCACAGTGGATCAATCTGCTGATGATGCAGACTCTGAAGATGCACCTGCACCACCGAAGCAGAAGAAAAAGAAGTCAAAAGCTTCAAAGCCCTTTGTTGCACCAAAAGCTTTGACTGAGAAGCCATTGAAGACAGCACCTCCTGAACCCAGTGTGCAGTCTGAAGATGTAACGCCCCGGATCCGATGCGCCAGGTGTCTGCCAGTTATCCGCCGTCCTTGCCTTGTCATCTGCTTGCGTGTTGCATTTTGCCATGTCATCATCTGCATTTCATATCATGTCATCATGTGCATCGCTTTTGCATACGTGTTCGTCTCACGCATCCGAGCATTTTCCCCGTTGTCCGCTTTGTAATCCGGTACTCCTATGTTCCCCGGCGCCCCCTTTTGCCTCTTTTCGTGTGCGGGTGTTAAACATTCTTGTAATGGTTCGGTATTTGCCAAGTGGCCTTGGTTCAGCACCGACAGGCCGCCCGTCAAATTTCGTCGCATTCGGAGTCCGTTTGATAGCCCAACCGTTGAACTCATAGCGGTACCGTTGCCGGTACCTTCGTCGGACGTTTCGGTCTCCGTAACCGTCGCCGGGTCTCTCCCTCTCCTCTCCCACAGTCCAAGTCCAGCCCCTAGGCCCAGCCTACCCCTCATCGCGTCCGGAACCGTTCGATTTCGATCGGAGAGCTCCAAAACACCTCCTAACCCTAATCCTAACCCCCTTTCCCTATTTATACACCCTCACATGCCATTTTTGGCCTCCACCAACCTCCCCCTCGTTTTCCGCGCCTCCAGCCGCCACCTCCTCAGCCCAGCCGCCGCCTCCCTCCTCGAAATCCGGCGCCGGCCACCTCCCCACTGCCATGTGGACACTACTGGAATCAGCTAATTTGCCATCTGCCAGCTCTTTGCCGTCTGCTAGCTGACGGCAAAGAAGCTCTTTGCCATCAGCTACCCAAAAGCAGACGGCAAAGAAAGGGCAGACGGCAAAGAAGCTCTTTGCCGTCTGCCAGCTCTTTGCCGTCGGCCAGCGGACGGCAAAGAGTGAGGTGGCCCCCACCCCCCGCCCGTTTTTGAAAAACTTAACGGGCCACCTCTTTGCCGTCCGCTAGCAGACGGCAAAGAGGCAAAAAAGCGGACGGCAAAGGGGGGCGGACGGCAAAGAGCCTACTACCTAACGGCCCGTACCCCCCGCCCGTTACTCACTTCTTCCCTCTCCCTCGCCGTTTCTCTCCTCCCACGCCGCCGCCCGCCGCGCGCCGCCGCCGCCCCGTC
>NC_057805.1:176565110-176573921 GCF_018294505.1 Triticum aestivum | reverse complement strand
ACCGACACGACACCCCGACCCCCGACACCTCCCGAAAAGGTGTTCTTTGGCCTTCCAGAAGCCGACGGGGTCATATATTTGTGAATTATTAGTTAGGTCATATATCTTTCGATTTTGTTATGAAAAACATCATATATAATTGTGTTGATCGGGTAGTTTTAAATGTGCAGTTGTTTCATCGCTACGAGGTTTGGTGTTCGACGACCTCGCCATGCATTTGACGAGCTCTGCCCCTTCGTTCGTGGGTGAGCCCAAATGACATGTCCTCCTCCCCCATTAATTATTTGATCTATTCCGATGAAACTTGATAGCTAGATATATATGTGTCTTGAATCATCAGTATGCGTAACCAATATGTGTCTCCCGTTCGAAAGCGTCATAGTTATAAATATGCATGCATTTGCATATTTATAACCTTGATTCTTTCGAATTTTCCAACGCTATCCATGGACAGCCCGAGTATGTTTAGATTGGGTTCGTTTTCCCATATGCTTTGCTCCCGATCCGACGCATAAATTTCGTCAGTGCCTCCCCTGTTGTTCTCCGGGTACACATCCTCCCTGTTTATTGCAGAGACGTGTATCAGGAGAACAGCGGGGAGGTGCTGCCGAAATTTTGCGTAGGATCCGGGGCATAGCATGGGAAAATGAACCCAATCTAAACATACTCGGGTGGGATTAGGACCTATCATTACCTATTAGAGTGTAGGTTGCATGGACGTAATAAAATTGACAAAGTAGATCAACTGATGAATACATATATGCTGAATTATATATATATATATATTTGTTGTGTGTCTAGTAGCTCTGAAAGTCAAGATGAGTGATCGTGCGTGGATGTACACCGGTCACACTGGTCAGAACAAATGGAGCACTGAATGGTTCACCAAAACCAAGGGGTTTGTGCGAGCCGCATTTGCAAATGGCCAGAGGAAAACCTGGTGCCCCTGTTTACGGTGCGGCAATTGGGAAAAGAGGACAGAGGCTGAAATGGGAAACACCTGCAGAAGAGTGGTTTTACGCCCGATTATACGGTGTGGACATTTCATGGTGAGTCTGCCCAACGTGACCGAGCTGAGGTGGATCGTCGTCGCACCGACGAGCATGGTACCGGGATGGAAAACATGGTGCAAGACTTTGATGATGCTCGGGATTCGGACGAGGAGATGGAGGAATCTGCAAAGGCCTTCAATGAAATGTTGGAGTCTTCAAAATGTCCGCTCCATGAGCACACTGAGCTTTGTCAGTTGGATGCCATCTCACAAGTAATGGCTCTGAAGGCTCAGTTCAACTTGGGCAGAGAATGCTACGATGCATTGATGACAGTATTTGGACGCTTTCTACCCAAAGGCCATGTAATGCCTGCAAACCTATACCGGTCGGACAAAATCCTCCGTGCACTGAAGATGCCCTATGATAAGATACATGCCTGTGAGAAAGGATGTGTCTTGTTTAGGCTTGACTATGCGGACTTGAACTATTGTCCCATTTGCAAGTCTTCCAGGTATGTTGTGGTAGACAACGGTATGGGTGAGAAGACACAGACCAAAATCCCCGTTAGTGTTCTTCGGTATATGCCAATCGTACCAAGACTTCAACGTCTTTTCATGGTCGAAGAGACGGCCAGACAGATGACATGGCACAAAACGGGCAAAAGAACCGAACTAGATGCAGATGGGAATCTGATGATTGTACACACATCGGATGGTGTTGCGTGGAAAAAGTTTGATGAATTACATGGTGACAAAGCGGCAGATCCGAGGCATCCTCGAGTCGGCATCAGCACGGATGGGTTCAGTGTGTTTGGTATGACGGCAACCCAATACAGTTGTTGGCCCGTATTTGTCTTTCCACTCAATCTCCCCCCCGGACAGATTATGCAAAGAAAGAACATTTTCCTGACGTTGATAATTCCAGGGCCCAACTATCCGGGGAAAAATATGAATGTGTACATGCAACCGCTTAAGGACGAATTGCAAGAAGCCTGGGATAATGGTTTCAAGACATACGATGCCTATAGCAAACGGAACTTCATAATGCGTGTCTGGTACATGTACTCGACGCATGACTTGCCGGCGTATGCGCTATTCGTTGGCTGGTGTGTGCATGGAAGGTTCCCGTGCCCCACATGCAAGGGAGCTCTTGAGTTTCGTTGGCTTCAGGCCGGTCGCAAGTTTTCTTGCTTCGACATGCATAGAGAGTTCCTGAATCCTCGCCATAAGTTCAGGAAAGACAAGAAGAACTTCATCAGAGGTAGAGTTGTCAAAAACTCTGCACCACATGCATTGACAGGCCAACAGACCCTGGATCAGTTAAACGCTCTCGAGCCAGATCCCGAGCGTCCAGGGTACTTCAAGGGGTATAATTCTAAGCACGCCTGGACTCACAAAACATGCTTATGGGATCTGCCTTACTTCAAAGACCTCCTCTGCCCACACAACATCGACGTGATGCACACTGAGAAGAATATCGCCGAGGCACTTTTTGGTACATTGTTCGGCATAGATGGGAAGTCAAAGGATAATACTAAGGCTAGAGTCGATCTGGAGGCGCTATGTGATAGGCCGTTACAAAACATGAAAGAACCGAAAGGAAAGCAGAACTGGACGAAGCCAAAGGCATGGTTCAATCTTGGAAGGCCGGCTATGAGGGAAATTATCTTGTGGGTGAAAATGCAGTTGATGTTCCCCGATGGGTATGCAGCGAATCTACAGAGGGGAGCCAGTCTTGATAAATTGAAGATATTTGGTCTCAAGAGTCATGATTGGCACATATGGATTGAGCGGGTAATGCCGGTGATGTTGCGTGGCTTCATCCCTGAGGATGAATGGCTAGTACTGGCAGAACTCAGCTATTTCTTCCGTGTTCTTTGTGCGAAAGAACTATCGCCTGGCGTGCTAGAAGAAATGGAAGAGTTGGCGCCGGAGTTGATCTGCAAGTTAGAGAAGATCTTTCCACCGGGCTTCTTTAATCCAATGCAACATTTGATTTTGCATGTCCTGACCGAGGCAAGATTGGGGGGGCCCGTGCAAAATCGTTGGTGCTACCCAACTGAGAGGATGCAGAAGACGCTTTGACAAAAATGTAAAAATAAACGTAGAATTGAAGCATCGATGGCTAAGGCATTCATCACTGAGGAGGCGGCAAACTTCGTGACAGCACACTACGAAGCCAAAAATCGTCATTTGCATAATCCGAAGCCTCGGTACAATGCTGACGACCCTAAAAAGGGTGGATCCAACCTCAGCCTATTCAAAGGGAATCTCGCACCAGCCAGTGTTTCAAATGCAGTATCTTTGGATAACGAACAATGGCGGACCATTTCGTTGTATATCTTCAACAACCTGATAGAAGTGCGGCCGTACATCGAGTAAGTTCTCGGTACATAGTTTCGCAACTTCTACTTCCTTTGAACTGCTCTTATTCCTGGATATTTCATACAGTCGATACGTCGCCTTATTCTCGTATGGAGCGGTGATCCAAAAGGATTCTGTCGAAGAGTATGAGCTTCTCGCAAAGCAAGGAGGCGGCTATCCCGGTTTCATCTCTTGGTTCAAACAAACGGTAATTTCTATTAGACTTGTAGGCTAATTTGTAGGCGGCTATCCCGGTTTCATTCGCTAATTTGTGCGTAATGCAACAATCCTTTCATATTAAACTTGTAGGCTAATTCAGAGTCTATGGACGCCGAATTGAGACAAGTCGCTAATGGTTTTGACTATAAGGTCCATTCATTTGACAAATACGACATCAAGGGGTATCGCTTTCGTACCTATGGCAAAGAGCTATCTATGGCCGACCGAAAGTCTACAAATTGTTGTGTATCTGCTATCGGCGAAGGAGGTACCGAGTATTATGGGAGAGTTGAAGCAATTTATGAACTTCTATTCTATGGTGAAAACCCACCGAATGTCGTAGTCTTCAAATGTTATTGGTTTCAGCCGAAGGAGACTAGAAGGACTCATGAACATATAGGGCTAGTTGAAATCAACCAAAGCACCCATTTAGATGTTCCTGATGTCTATATTACGGCTCAACAGGCGACCCAAGTATTCTATCTACCGTGGGCCTGCCAAACTAATCCAAATCTGAAAGGTTGGGATGTCGTTTATGAAGTGCCGCCACGTGCTAGACTATCTCCCCCAAAGGAAGAGGATTATGAACCTCACATTAACCCAGACACATATGAAGGAGAATTCTTCCAAGAGACACGTCTTTCCAAAAAGCGTTTCAAGAACCGCTATACTTCACCCCAAAACATTGAAGTAGACAGCGACAGTGAATCCGACATCACCCCAGAGGAGGAACAAGAAGAGCCGGAACAAGAAGAGCCGGAACAAGAAGAGGTTACTGCTGCGGATGACCTGTCATTGCTTCACCGATTACGTCAAGGTGGCCTTGCACATGTTGATGCCACTGAACCCTATGAGCCCGTCATTGATTATAGTGATGATGATGATTATGCATTTATTGATGATACTAATCGAGATTATTAGTAGTGTCAGGTATTAAATTTTTTAATGTTGTACTTGATGATGATACACTTAAGTGATACACATATTATTATTCATGTTGGTCTTTTTTTATGTTGTACTAATTTCGTTTACTGTTTGTCATGGCAGGTGTTGAAAGATGGTGGGCGCTGGTCGGGAGCGCGCCAAGGCCCCTTCTTCGTCGGCGCGTGGTCTGACGTCTTCGATTCTAGACGTACCTCTCCGCCGAGCGTTGCTGGACAGTATGTCCACACCGCCGGGCCCTTCTTCGTCGACCGCGGTGCCCAGCAGGGGACGAGGTAGGAAGAGAGGAGGTGGGGCATGTGGTCGCGGGAGAGGAGGTAGGGTGACTGCTAGGGCACCTTCCTCGCCGCCACCCCCAGCTGTTTCACCCGAGCACGTGACTGCTAGGGTGGACTCGTCCGAGGAGGAGGCTACACGGACTCCGGTCCACGAGCCTCCGGTCCACGGGTCTTGGGCCCACGAGCCTCGGGTCGACTGGCCTTCGGCCCACGAGATTTCGGCCCACGAGACCCCGGAGGAGCACACGTCCGGATGGGGTACCTGGCCGGATCAGCCCGAGGAGCCGAGTGGCCATGCTGGTGATGGCGGGGAGCCGACTGATCTTGAGGAGGAGGGTGGCAGTGTGTACCAGCGTGGTGCTACACGGCTCCCGTCCGTGCCGGCGACCCGCGAGCAGAGGTGGTTGATCTTCCCTGATGGGGAGAGGTACGTAAGTGCATTTAATATTTTTGTACCTTCTGCATTCACGTTTCTTCAAATAACTAATGCGTTGGCCTTGTCATGCTGCAGGGGTTGGGACCACCATCATAGTGTCCGCCGGCCCAACTTCGTCCTTGGAGTTCTTTGCCGGCAAAACTTCCCGGGGTTTGTCACGTTGCCTGGTGAGGGTCGGCTTCCAGAGCTTGGGTTGAGCTGGGAGCACTACGTGGCTGCCCCGGCCCCGCCGGATGTCATTATCGACGGTGTCATGTGCGACACGAGGGCAGACATGGTGATCAGGACGTTCTGGGTAATTTCTCCTTTACACATTTCAAAATCTTCAACTAGCTAGTTATTAATTGCACTAATCAATATTGTCTCATTTGATTGCAGACATTCTACAGGTGTGAGGAGGGATACGAGGAGGACTGCGCAAATGTTATCCAGAACGTCTGCAAGCGCCTAGTCCAGAACTTACGGCACGAGGCTCGGGTGCAGGCTGTTCGAGACTACTACGCCTTGCGTGGTATCAAGAAGACCAAGCCGGTGTGCCGCGATAAGTTCCTGAGTAAGGAGCAGTACATGAAGGTAATTCTTAAGGCCTTCTACTTAAGTTCCCACATTTAGTAATTCTTAGCCGTAGCGCTCAAGTTTCTATTTGCTAACTTAGGCGCCTCCGAGATGGTGTGCGGATCGGATGGATTGTTGGGAGGTGTTGGTCGATGAGTGGTGCTCACAAGAATGGCTAGCCCTCCACAACCAGGCCAAGGACAAACGTGCCCAAATGGAAGGTGTGCCACACCATCAAGGCAGCTCCAACTTATATCAGTTCGGGTGCAACTAGGTATGTGGTTTGCTTCATGATTCATGCAATTCATTCATCATGCTAGCTTGAGCCCTTTAATTACTAATTTTCATTGTTTCTCTCTTTCAGGCACGCCACAATAAGGCGGATAAGGTGCCAGAGGTGTACGACCTGTATGCCATGGCCCACACTGGCTCTTACAAGAAAGTCAAGGCTTTCTCTCAGTCTGACCTCGATGATGCAAACAACTTCACCAACATCTCCTCCCACAACAAGCTCGTGAGATATAGAGATGAGGGGAAGGCGAGGAAAGGGGAGGACTTTAACCCGAGCCAGGGTCCCATTGATCCAGAGCTGGTGATGATATCTGGTGGCGGGAGGTCCCATGGCTCCATAGCCATTGGAGATGGACTTATCCGTTGTCCTAGCACTCTCCCGGAGATCAAGGCGCGCCAGTCGAGCTCCGCTCCTGAGATAAGGCCTCGTGAACGGCCAGTGCAACTCGCCATCAAGGTTAGTGATATGTACTCAGTTATCTTTCTCCATTACATTGTGTGCGCTTCCATCAATGATTACAAATGGTCATGTGAGTGGTGTTGCAGGCTGCTATACAGACTGAGAGATAGAACGGAGAAACTTCTGGCGGAGGCGGCGGAGAGGCAGCGGGAGATGGAGGAGAGGACGAGAAAGATGATGGAGGAGGAGAGGGCACGGAATGACATGCAGGCAAGGGCCATGTACGAGCTCCTTGTGGTAAGTTTCTTCTGCAGATTACTTGCTAGTCTTAACATTTGAGTCTCATTACTAACTAGTATGACTCTGTTCTGAAAACCAAATGTGCAGTCTGTGTGCGAGAAGTCCGGTCAGCCCGCTCCGCCGATGCCAGTGATTGCTCCTGGGAGCACGGTGAGTTTAGTTTGAATGGACATTACTTGGTAGTCTTAACATTTGAGTGTCGTAATGCTAACGAGACATTGGAAATGATCTTTGGTGCAGCTTAACTCCAGAAACGCATCGCACGATCCTTCTCCAGGTAGCGGCACTAGCCACCCCGCTCCTACACCTCCCTGATCACGGTAAGTTTCTCTAGTGTTTTGCTTAACAAATGCATAAAGACCTAGACTTAGCTTTATTTCCTCCAATATGCTTACCATAATGACCTAGAGTTAGCTTCTTTTCCTCCAAAATGACCCATTTTACCTAGGTTAGCTTATAAATGATGCAGTTCATCCAAGTTAGCTCAAAAATGACCCATTTTACCTACATTAGCTCCTAAATGATCCATTTTACCTACGTTAGCTTTAAAATGGCCCATTTCACCTAGGTTAACTCCAAAATGACCCATCTTACCTAGGTTATCTCATAAACGATCCATTTCAACTAATTTAGCTCATAAACGATCCATTTGACCTAAGTGAGCTAAAAAACGATCCATTTCACCTAAATTAGCTCTTAAATGATCCATTTCACCTAAGTTAGCTCAAAAAGATCCATTTCAACTAAATTAGCTCTAAAATGACCCATTTTACGTAGATGAGCTCCTAAATGATCCATTTTACCTACGTTAGCTTTAAAATGACCCATTTCACCTAGGTTAGCTCCAAAATAACCCATTTCACCTAGGTTAGCTCCAAAATGACCCATTTCACCTTACTTAGCTAAAAAACGATGCCCTTCACCTTAGTTAGCTCATAAACGACCCATTTCAACTAAGTTAGCTCATAAATGATCCATTTCAACTAAGTTAGCTCATAAACAACCCATTTCAACTTAGTTAGCTCATATATGATCCATTTCACCTAAGTTAGCTCATAAATGACATATACTTCTTGTTCTAGTCTTCTTCTTGTTCTAGTCTTCTTCTTGTTCTAGTCACCTATTTCTAACTTTCTTATTTACCATTTTCCAGATTTCATTCACTTGATGGAAGCTAGCTTGCTATGATGGAGTGCTTGCTTTTCCTTTGATGAAACTTTGCATTGTATCTAGCTGGCTATCTTCATGACACTTTGCATTGTAATATATATATGGATGGAACAATGTGTATGGATGGAACTTCCTTATGTATGAACAATGTGTATGGATGAAACTGATGTGATATGTGATATGAAACTTATGTGCTAGATATGTGTTGGATATGTGCTGGATATGAAACTTATATATGTGATATGTGCTGCAAATTGTGGGATTTAATAAAAAACAGAAAAAACAGACAATATGCAGGCTCTTTGCCGTCTGCCACCGACAGCAAAGAGCTCTTTGTCGTCTGCCGCGGACGGCAAAGAAGCCACATGGCAGCCAACTGTGCTTCCTGGGAGCTGACCCATTTGGTCAGTTTGCCTACAGTGGCAGACGGCAAAGACTTTGCCGTCCGTGGCAGACGGCAAAGAACCTGCACTTTGCCATCAGTGGCAGACGGCAAAGAACCTGCCATCTAGTGACGTGTAGATGACATCATAAGGCAGACGGCAAAGACCAAAGGCTCTTTGCCGTCTGCGGCGGACGGCAAAGGTCTGCCGTTAGCCACTTAACGGACTGACAGCGCAATTATTGCCGTCCGCCCTCTTTGCCGTCCGTCGCAGACGGCAAAGAGCCTTTGCCGTCCGCCGCCAGGAAGCAGACGGCAAAGCAGCTGTTTACCGTAGCCTACTTTGCCGGAGCCTTTTGCCGTCCGCGGCTGACGGCAAAGGTCTTTGCCGTCCGCCTTTCGAGCCTTTGCCGTCCGCCATGGCAGACGGCAAAGTAGCTGTTTCCTGTAGTGCCAGCCCCGCGCCTCCAGCCGCTCGGGCCC